>NW_026592510.1:24047078-24075319 GCF_907164565.1 Psammomys obesus
TGTGTGTGTGTGTGTGTGTGTGTGTGTGTGTGTGTGTGTGTGTGTGTAATGTGCATAGTAATATGAAATGAGTTGGTTCGTGTGATTATGGAGTTTCAGAAATTCCTGAACTGATGTTAGTAAGCTGGCAATCAGGAGAGGTGACAGCAATGGTCTAGCCCAAGTCCAAAGCCTGAGAACCAAGAGACAGTGCACATTGCAGGTTCTGGCCCACATTCAAGGAGAAGCACAATGTCACGGATTGTGGTCAGGCAGGGAGGGGAGGAGCGGGGACATGTGTCTTACTCATTTAATGTTAGTCTCACAGAGAGAGAACCTCCAAAACACACCCAGAATAGGATTTTTCTCAAATATTGGGGCACCTGATGGCCCAGCCAAACTGCCAAGAAATTTACTATCACATCTACGAAAGTGGTAGACGATATTTACCATGTTTATTTACAGTGTAGGAGGTAGCTTAGCGAGTAAAGGCGTTTACCAAGCCTAATGATCTGAGGTCAGTCCATGGGACCCACATGGTGGAAGAGATCAACTTCTATAAGCTGTCTTCTGACCTCCACACACAGGTAGACAGACAGACAGACTATCCTGTTCTCCCTAAGAATGAGAATTAAGCATCTTCCCTAAGGCTCTCCTTGTTGTTTAGCTTCTTTAGGTCAGTAGATTTTAGTATGTTTATCCTATATTATATGGCTAATATCCACTTATAAGTGAGGATATACCATGTGTGTCTTTCTGCTTCTGGGATACCTCACTCAGGATGATCTTTTCTAGTTCCATCCAGTTGTCTGCATATTTCATGATTTCCTTGTTTTTAATGGCTGAGTAGTATTTCACTGTGTAAATGCACCACAATTTCTTTATCCATTCCTCGGTTGAGGGACAGCTAGGTTGTTTCCAGATTCTGGCTATTATGAATACAGCTGCTATGAACATAGTTGAGTTGTGAGGTTGAGCTGAGTGGACGAGAGAAAGAGCCAATCAGAAACATGCCACCTGCATCAGCTTCCTCTCACTCATCAATCTCGTTCCTTTAGACGTAAGTAACAAGAAGGAGAGGAGCCTGTGGAGCGACACCCAAGGACATTTACA
Organism: Psammomys obesus; assembly: GCF_907164565.1. NCBI lineage: Eukaryota > Metazoa > Chordata > Mammalia > Rodentia > Muridae > Psammomys > Psammomys obesus. The sequence goes on from NW_026592510.1 coordinate 24,048,171, forward strand.
TACAGAGAGGTGCTGGGTGGATCTATTATATTTATTTGTGCTGTAATTTCCAATACCAAGGCAATTTTAAAAATAAACACTAGTAGTCTAGGCTAGGTGTGTGCTCAGATGAATGCCTGTCAGATTTAATGTGTGTGTAGTGAACTACCTAGAAATCTTGCTGGAGTGCAGTTTATGATCGATCCTGTGAAACCTGGTATTTTTCAATCTAACAGACTTGCATGTGAGGCAATGAGCAACAGCAGGCTGCTGAAGAGTCTCCAGTCCCAGCCCCATCTAAGCAGAGGGTAACTGCAGACAGCTGAGCTAGCCAGAGGTGTATAAATTCTGAAGGACGCCATGTCCTGTTTCCTGTTGGTTGGTTCTCCTGGGCTGCAGTGCTTCAGAGTTCAGCGTCATGGAGCTTACAGCCATGTCAGGCGGGTTCTCCCTCCTCTGTCTGTTGTTTTGGAATGTTTCTGGACTTGAGCTAGGTATAAATAAGAAATATCTGGAAAATGTCGATTTAAAGAGACAAGACACTTCTGAGGGATCTTTTTCTTTCCCTCACTGATCATTAAACAGTGAGGGTTGGTGGTGTTTCCAGTTAAGCTTAGTTTAAAGGAAGTTAGTGTGTTGAGTCTGTGTCCAAGGTCTTTTGTTTTATTACAAACAATTTGATGGTTCTTCAGATTCAGTTTATATCATCAACTGCCTCTTTTGAAAGGCTTATTTATTAACTAGTCCCATGTTTTGTTTTGTTTTTAATAACTTGGGTTTACGTAATTTGAGAAAGCCAAAGAAGGGCTTTGTCAGCCAGAGGATGTGCCTGTGTGTGAACTTGCAAAGGGAGCATGCTCCACAGAATGAAAATTGCAGTTGGGCTACAAAATTGCTTCTTTTATACAATGAGGCTCTAGAGACAGATACCTTCCCCCCAAACTCCGGTACTTGACTGGGTGAGCCACTCACTTGAACTCCAGGCATGAGTGAAATATTACTCGGGATGTGTAATATGCCTTAAAATAAGATGATAGTTGGGCTGGTAAGCTGGCTCAGTGGGTTGAGGTGCTTGCTGCTGAGCCTGGCAACCTGAGTTCAGTCTCTGTGGAACCTATGTGGTGAAAGGAGAGAACTGACTCTTGCGCGTTGTCTTCTGACCTCCATATGTAAAAGGTGACGTGTAAGTGCCCCTTTCCCCATAAATAAAAGAATGCAACAATAAAAGAAGATAAGAGAAACAGTGACTAGAGAACACCCATGTCTTGGTATCCCTGTGGTATGAGAGAAGGTCTCTGGCTTGCATTAGCCTGGCGGCCCATTAGCTGTGTCTCATGGCGGTGTGAAGATTTGCCTATGGCTTTCTCCTGTTTCTGTAGGACACTGGAGCCATCCCACCTTTACTTTACACTCTAGTGGATGGTCAGGGTTGTTCCCAACCATTCCACTACATACAGCCAACAAGAAGGCCATCCTCTGAGCATCCGTAGCCAAGCGGGCAAACCAGGCCCTAGAGCAGTGGCTCTCAACCTTCCTAATGCTGAATCTCTTTAATACAGCTCTTCATGCCGTGGTGACCCGCAACCATAAAATTGTTTTTGTTGCCACTTCATAACTGTAGTTTTGCTACTGTTATGAATTACAATGTAAATCTCTGTTTTCCAGTGGTGGTAGGTGACCCCTGTGAAAGCATTGTTCAACCAAAGGAGTTATGACCAACAGGTAGAGAATCACTGTCCTAGAGGGTTTTGCTTCTGCTTTGAAGTGCTTTAAAGCACGTTTTTGAATTCTCTCTTTTCCCCAAAACTGTTGTTAGAAAGCAGCTTGAACCACAGGCATGTTTCACACTCTCTTGGTTTCTGACACCTGGAGGCAGTCATTGACTCTCTGTGGCTCTCATGGTGCGAGGCAAGCAGCAAGTTCTCTGTAACAAACTTGATGCAACCTTGGTTGCTTTTTCTCATGATCACATTTGCTATCTTTGGGAAGGGTGGAGCTGTTGGTCCCAGTCTAGCTGGATATACACGAGTCTGCTTGATTGTTCTCATTCTGAGGTTCATGTGCCAGAAGGTACTTTTCCTTTTGTCAAGTGAGTAATATTTCTACACCATTCCTCAAGATGGAAATAGTGGGGTGTGGTTGGAAATTAAATTTTTTTTTGAGTCTCATAGATTAGCATGAGAAAACATGTGAATGAAACAGGTTGGAAACTTACTTCCTGCTCCAATGGTATTACTGATCTATTTTATTTTCTTAAATATAACCCCCCACCTTTGATCTTTCATGCCTGCTGCACACAAAGGTTGCAATCCTTGCTGGAAAAAAAGACTAATGTTATGAAACTTAACATCTATGTGCAGTGATTGCCTTCATCTGTTTTTCTCTACGTAACATTTTAACTGCTTTTGTTATAGTCTTCAGTCATCTTGACGTTCTTGGTGCCCCTTATATTGGATGTACTAAAATAAATGTGTGAGAGATATCTGGATCTTCTAAACACGTGTGAGACGATTAAGCAGGGTAGAAATGCCCAGGTTCAGCTGCTGTTATCCACCCGCAGACCTGACTTTGATTAGCAAGCCCTTGGGTAATTTACCAACACCATGAAAAAATAGAATACCTGTGCATAGAAAATAATTTACTCGTGGTGTTCTCATTGCCACTTTTAACTCTAAGATATGGCCCTTCGGTGGATTGGGAAAAAACTGTGTAGTCTCTAGCAATGCTTGGATCCAGCAGTTAGCCATCTCTCTGAGCATTGATCTGGCTGTGTTAGTGGTAGGCACAAGTATGTCCCAGACTGGACAGGCTTTGCGACTGAAAGTTTTGAGTGCACCATTTTCATCCGGAAAATGAATAGATTACCTGTCTAGGGAACTCCTTGTACTCAGTAGGAGAGCTATGGTGTGTTGACTCAGGAGCTGCAGCACAAATAGTAGAACACGAAACAATGTGAGGAGAAAGGCAAGCATGCGGTGTAGCCTGCCCATGAGTGGTTTAGTTTCAAAGGTAAATGTGTCCATCATTGAGTTTCCTAGTTCACAGCAACTTGGACTAGAGAAAAAGAAAAACGGACAATTGTTATTTCTTTTTGGACCTGGCCATAGCGATTGTATCATAATAATTATGTTATTAGGCAAAGGACTGTTGGGTGGGTTTCATTCCTACTCCAAAAGCTCAATTCTAAAATGGTCAGTACTGAGCTGGCCACCTGTGTCTGTCAAATTCTTCATAAGGCAGCGTTGTACTATTTATTTTTGCAGTAGCAAAGATACATTTCCCACCAAAGCCCAATAAGGTGTACCTTATTTATTTATTTATTTATCTATCTATCTATCTATCTATCTATCTATCTATCTATCTATCTATCTATTTATTTACAGCAATGACTTCGGTGTGTTCTGATGACTGGCTGATAGTGAGAACGCCAAGGAAACCATTTGGTAATGACACGGAAGTGAGAGCTGATGACATCCACCTGGGGAGCAACTGCTCTGTAACCAGAATCCTGAGCTTCAACTATGAGTTTTCTTATCCTCTCGTGTCCTGTGAGATCAGCAGATTTGTAAGTGGTACAATGATTTCACTTTACTCCTGCATATTTTGTGGATACACAGTCTCATAATCCCTTCTTCTCTCTCTTCTCCCCTTTACCCTGTTGGGCATTGAATTCATGGCCTTGCCACCCTACGCAAGTATCCTACCCACTGAACCATCTTGCCAGCATCAGGACTTCTTTTTTATTATTATTATTATTACAAACGTTCAGCACAGTTATAACTCATGTGATTGTATCTTGAAGAGAGTCTGGTCCATAGGCATCTAGTGATGACATTTACTCTACCAGGTTTTGTAAAAGTCTACAGTCATGGCTTACATCTTCTCTATTTATTCACACTTTTTTTCTGTCAAATTTGTATGATGTCCACAGTGTAAATAGAAGAGTATGAATGGGGAACTATTTTGGAAAGAGAAAACATAACTTAAAGTTTTTGACTTTGGGCCTGGAGATATGGCTCAGCGGTTAAGAGTCTTCCAGAGGACAAGGGTTTGATTGACAGCACTAACACAGTGGCTCACAACTGTCTGTAACTCCAGTTCCAGGGGGTCTGGAACCATCTTTTGACCTCCAAGAGCACTGCACGGCCATGTAGGCAACACACACACACACACACACACACACTACATGTGAATAATTATAATACATTATACTTAATAATATGGAGATAATAAAACTGAAAAAGCTCCCAATGTTGTCTTTTATTTTTCTGTTTGTTTGTGGAGACAGAGGCAAATGTTCTTTTCATATCTTTCATTTCTTCAAAATTAATGTAAAATTAAAATTTTCCATATTTCTAGAACTGACAGAATATATTCATTTTATTGAACCACACAAACAATTCCATGCCTCATCATTTCAGGTGTTCCAGGGAAATTATGTTCTCGTATTATCCGAGATCAGGTATAGACCGGTGTTGGATCTTACCCATAATTTCCAGGTGGTCTGCTTCGTGAACAGGTAGGTGTGGGTAGACAACTATTCTAATTACGCATTCTTAAATTTTTCTGTCGATGGGTGGGTGTTTTGCGGACAAGTGTATGTATGGAAATGCCACAGAGGATGCCTCTTGCACAGCTATGGTTCCTAAAACATCTGATTGTTAGGAAAGATTGCAAGTGTGCAGAAGAATTGAAAGGAATTTGTAGGGAAGTCTCATATCACCTAGATTCTATCATTTAACTTAAAAAAATACACTCAATGTGTATGTATGAATGTGTGCATCTGTGTGTGTAGGTGTGGGTGTGTGCAAGTATACTATTACCACAACATGTATGTAGGGGTCAGAGGACAATGTGAAAGAGTCACTTTCCTACCATGCTGGTCTCTGGGGTTAAACCCAGGTGGTCAGGTTTGGTGGCAAGCACTACTCACTGAGCCATCCCGCTGGCCAGTTTTAAACTTTATTATGTATGTGGTTCCCTATCATTTCAAATTAAAAGCATAATCATTTCCCCTGTAATTTGGAAACCCAACATTTATTTGCAGAAATTTCATGTATAATCAAATCTGTAAATACACAATTATAAGTATTTATCAAATATGTCCTGTGTTCTACATTCTCTTTTCCGTTCCACTGAGGTACTTGATCTTTGTGTCAATGTCATGGCGTCTAGACTACTCTTAGGTTACCCTGTGACTTAAGCAATGTCGTTTTCAGTCATTTCACGATGTTTCTCCACAGATTGTCACTCTAACCCCATGTTTCCTGATGGGTGGGAAGGATCAGACTGGAATAGTTCTGTGTTCTTCAAACTTTAAGTTACTTCCCCATAATCCTGTCCAACACAGTAACCTGGAGCATCACACGTAGCATTTATCTTTCTACAAAGCTAAAATTGAGTTCTTTAGCCAAACAAGATACCCCCGGCCTCAGTGACAGTATGTCTGTCTGCTTACAGTGCAGTTTTAGAATATGGCCTTTGTCATACGACATTATATTTACTGCTGCTTTGGGGAATACACATGATTTAGATGGATGATAGCTAAAGATTCATCACAAACACTTAGGGTTCCCTTGAGGTGCCTCTGAGCTTTAAATGACATTTCTTCAAAGTTTATATTTTTAAAAAATATTTATTTTAATTATTCATGTACATGTGTTTCTCATTATGTGCCTCTACATCATGTGTTCCGGTCCTTGTGGGGCCAGAAGTGTTGGATTCCTTTGAGATAGGCTTACAGGTAAATGTGAGCCATCCAATGTGGGTGTTGGGAATCAAACTCGGCCTCTTTGCAAGAGCAGTATATGACTTCAACCAATGAACCGTTTCTCTGGCTCCCAGTCCTGTGTTTTTTTGATGATAGCTGATGTTTAAGGTGTATTATAACACTAGCGATGAAGATGAAACATCACATGAAGACATGGATCATAGGACTGTAGCACCGTTGACCATTTCTGATGCTCCAGCTGCTGTGGCGACAGCCTTCTTCAATCACCACGCATTGTCTTCATTCTGTAAGCATGTCCTGTAAGCTTTCCTCTCAGTGAAGTTGTAGGCATTGTACAGCCCTACACATGGAAACCTTAAAACACATTAAAGCCAGCATCCAGCTGTTTCTCAGGCGTCAGATGATATCTGTGTTTCTGACGTCTTTGGCAATCTGTTCTTCCTGGTCTTCCATAGATGAAGCATGAAGTGGCAACTGCAGCCCACCCCCTCCCTACATCCATGCTGGGGGTGGGCTTTGTTTTTCTGAGGAACAGGTATGCATCTCCAGTCATACAAAATGTCTTCAAACTAGTAGGATACCCGCACACTCCCTGGAACAGTGACAGAAATGTGCCCAGTCTCTTTAGCCCGAGAACCATTTTCTCCGCCTCTCCTCAACCCCAGTGGCTGCAGTAACAGATGCTGTATTTTTTTTTTCTGTGAGAACCTTGTGTTTATCTCTCATGTGATTAATCCATGTTTAGTTCTTATTTGCGAACTTCAGCTACAGAGCAGTTACAGGCAATGGGGTGTGTACAAAGGGTGCCTTACTCTCATTCAAAGGCTGTAACTCCTAACGTAGAATTCGGTGGGCCGGGATGGCGCCGAACTCTTTTAACACTTTAATCAGACAGTGCTCCTTTCCAGCAGGCTGAGTTTGACAGTAGACTTGTTTTCTACACGGAAGTCTATTTTTTACGTCAACCCCACCGATACTAGGTTGCTGCTACTGCTGTGGTGTGTGTGTGTGTGTGCATAGGATAGTTGCAGTTGGTGTGGAATCATAGTCTTTGAGTTCTAGATAGAGTATTTGTTGCATGACATACTGTTTGAAGTCCTCATTTTGGAATCCTAAGGCCAATTCTGCATCAATATTATCTTGGTAAGTATTAACTTAAGATTGTATTATAAACTATATTCATATTCACTAAGATAGTCTCCATTTCTCTCCAATCAGTTTTAAAAGTCGCACACAAGCCACTAAAGTATTTATGTGTTCTCTGAGATTGTCTGTACAGCTGTCGATACTCTGCTCTTTTTCTCTTTGCGTTTAGGCCTAAATTGCCGCCTGTAAAGCCTTTTGGAATAAATTGGTATAGTGTGAGGTCTTTCAGTGTTGGCACGCATGTGGTAGGACAACAGGCAGCAGATTCCTTGAAAAGTAAAACATGTGCACCTAATTTTACCAGTTCTCCTAAGGTAAGAGGGGTCCATCCAGCATTTCATGGTTCATGGCAATTTGTTAATGAAAATCTCAGTGAAGGACCTGTGTAAATCCCCACTGGAGTTCTGTGTGTTTAACATGCTTGCGTTTTATAATCTTCTAGGCTTGGGCACTGTTTTTTTGTTTTGTTATTGTTGTTGTTGTTTTGTTTTTTTGTCTTTTGTAACAGACAGTACTTTGGTTCAATTTACAAAAACAAGACTAGTTCCTTACATTTTTATCACAAGCACTAAATTGTTCTCAATAGAGCCTGTGACGAGAAATTGCTTTCATAGATAGCCAACTGTAGGTCTCTGATTTCTTAACATCTACAGAAAAGCATCTCAGAATATACATATATGATTTGGGAGTAATAGACGTAGGGAAATCAGCAAATTTTGAAAACTTTGAAGAATTTGTTATTTGTGGGTGTTTTTTCTCCCCTAGGTAATATCTGCAGATAAGTATCTTAGCAAGATTGTTTTTTTCTGAGTTTGTTTTAAAAGCATGTCATAAAACTTGTACACAGACCATGGCCTTGATGGCGGCCTGTCATGAGCAAATGAACTCTGTTTTAGAAATATAACAGTCTTCCTAAGTAGGGATAGATGACCTAAATACGTGATGTCCATGTCTCCAGAAAACAATTGTTTAGGAAAAATTTAGCTGACGATAACTTTAAATGATCCAGTTAAATATTTGTATATTTGGTACACGTGGGTAATGTCAGAGAATGATGTTTAAGGACAGAGATTTGATTCTTCCGACAGCTTCAGGCTGAACGTCTGGGGCTTCTGGAAAAGATGCTGGGTTAGCTGTCTATGCAAGTGATTTTAACTGTGTTCTCTTTAACCCGCAGAGCCAACTGCTGGTGAGACACTGGATCAGCAACTCCTCTGTTAGGATTCCCTTTGTTCCCCAAGACACAGAAGCAAATGGTGCACACTAGCCTGGGGCTGGGTTTCAGCCACACCGTTGTTTTGCCCATTTCAAGACCAGTAGTTACATTGGTTAACCTGTTTAAATGCCTTCTGGGATTTGGGATAGTATAGCTCTATTGTGTCACGTTTAAATGCTTTACTGAATTAACTCTAAGGGGACTTGTCACCAGAACTTTCTACTTGAAGGCCGAATTCCCAATGAAGCTGTCACTGTATGAGTGTTTGCTTGTAAATCGGGCTGCATAATGCCTCCTCCTCCCACATTAAAGTATAAAACACACTCAAGAGTTTGCTTATCTCAGCTTGGATTTGGGCTTGAAAGGAGGGTTCTAATTCATCTGTGAATTTAAATGATCTGGTATATCTTTACTATGAAATCCTGTGCTTTTGAGTACACGTGTGTTGGGACAAACTCATTCTAACCGGCCCAGATCACATGAGAATGACTTACAACTAACAAAGTGAAAGACAGCACGCTGGTTGTTAGCGTCAAAGTCCAGCCCCGAACTCTCCCCAGAATCCTACAATACAGCACATGGGTCTAAGTAAGTGCCGGTGGGATGCCCTCTACAGATTCTATGCAGGTATGGGGAAAACTGAAAACGGAATTCTTTGAGTTACTTTTCTGTTTCTAAGGAGGGATACCAGGGCCAGAGCAACTTATGAAAGTAAGCATTTATTTTTTGTCAGGGGTGGAGGGAGTCATGGTTGTAGAGTGTAGTTGGGTCCATGACCGTCATGGCGGGAAGCATGGCAGCAGGCAGGTGGGCATGGCACCGAGCAGTTGCTGAGAGCTCACCCTGGATCCACAAGCAAGAAGCAGAGAAAGAGTAGGAGAATGGGATGAACTTCCGAAACCTCCATGCCCACTTCCCAGTGACATACCTGCTCCAACAAGGCTTAGCCTCCTACTCCTTCCCAAACACTTCCACCAACTGGGACCGAGAATTCAAACAAAGGACTATAGGAAGTAATTCTCTTTCAAGCCACCACAATCAATAAATCCAAATCAATAAATGTCACTTTTTTCTTTGAGACTGGGCCTCACCATGTAATTCTGGCTATCTTGGAATTCGCTATGCAGACCAGGCTGTTCCTAAACTCAGAGATTCTCCTACCTCTGCCTGCTGAGTTCTGGGATTAAAAGTATAGACTAGCATGCCTGGCAAGTGCTCAGTTGTTTTTTTATATATTTATTATACTTGTTGAATTCTTTATGGTGTTTTGATAAACTTGACTATGTCATTTGAAACTGACATCTTTGTTTCAAATAGAGAGGCTTATTATTGGTGCTTACTTTCAATGGAAATAATTCTCATTTAGTGGACTGGACCTCAGGGTATATTATTGGTATAATTATTTTTTCCTATTAAACCCTAAGTAGTTTTTTAATATAATTTTTTATTATTACAATGTATTCACTTTGTATCCCTGCCGTAGCTCCCACCCTCTTCCCCTCCCAATCCTGCACTCCCTCCCTCATCTCCTCCCATGCCCCTTCCCCAGGCCACTGATAGGGGAGGACATTCCATCTGACCGTAGCCTATCAGGTCTCATCAGGACTGTCTTTTATGGTCTTCTCTGTGGCCTGGTAAGCCTGCCCCCACCTCTGGGAGGTGATAAAAGATGTCTGTCCCATTTGCCTTTCTGGATGAGGATTGAGCATCTTATCCATGGTCCTCCTTCATGCTTAACAACTTTTGTTTTTTTTTAACCCTTATTAATTATACTTTATTCACTTTGTATCCCCCCCAAAATCCTTCCCTCCTCCCCTCCTAATCCCACCTTCTCTCCCCGTTCTTCATGCATGCCCTTCCCCAAGTCCACTGATAGGGGAGGTCCTCCTCTCCTTCCTTCTGATCTTAGTCTATCAGATCTCATCAGGAGTGGCTGCATTGTCATCTTCTGTGGCCTGGTAAGGCTGCTCCCCCCTCAGGAGGAGGTGATCAAAGAGCAGGCCAATCAGTTCATGTCAGAGACAGTCCCTGTCCCCATTACTATGGAACCCACTTGGACACTGAACTGCCATGGGCTGCATCTGTGCAGGGGTTCTAGGTTATCTCCATGCATGGTACTTGGTTGGAGTATGAGTCTCTGGAAAGACCCCTGTGTTCAAATTTTCTGGTTCTGTCGTGCTTAACTTCTTTAGGTGTACAGATTTTAGTATGATTATCCTATATTATATGTCTAATATCCACTTATAAGTGAATATATACCATGTGTGTCTTTCTGCTTCTGGGATACCTCACTCAGTTTTTTTTTTTTAAGTTAGGCAGTTATTTATGCTGATGTGAAATAACCCTGTGTGGACTTTTCTTTTTTTTAACCTATTATGTCGGCCCACCACAGCCAGCAAGCCTAAGTCTCCACAGGTCAAGGATCTGCCAAAAGATCTGCTTGAGGGTAACCAAGGCACTCCAGGCGTTTGAGTTCAAGAATCGTGCAAACTAAGCACCTCTCATTTTTATTATTAAAGCAAGCAAAACAGGAGATGACATTCACAGAGAGCTTTAGCACAAAATGAAAGCACACCGAGGGAATACACTGGATATTATGTCTTACATTCTCAGACCTCTGAAAAGAGCCATGGATATTCCTTCAGGCCTTTCATTTTCCCACGTGTACATGCCGGTGCATTCCCTTCATACCCTGGCCTTTATGTGCATTCCCTTATAACAGTTTATGCGGTTCTTTCTAGCAGGCTACCTCGTGGAAAGACCATCCTGTACTCTGAACCGCCCACAGTTCACAGCTTTCTGACGTGGGCTCCGACATGTTAAACTCACTTCAGTCAAGCCTTAACTAAGACAACTCATGAATTCCATATTGGCAAATCCAGAAGCCGAGTCTCACTCAGTCTTAGCAGCGGGGCCAGGCACCTTTTATTGTCTCCTGTTAGAAAAACATAAGAATTCCACACTTCCACAACACGCTACCCTTCCTCCTTAGTGACTTACCAGCTTCAGGAGATCCTTCTTCATTGAAACCTCTCTCCATATTCTGGGGTTAAAGGTTAGCTCCCTAGTGGCTAATCTTATGTCCTTATGATCCCCGCCCTGGTGAGCTCATCCATCTTAGCTACATGAAATGGCACCTCTGCGCTGATAGGTTTAAGCTGTGTTTCTAGTTTAGGCTCTACCTCCTAGCCCTGCCTCAGAATACACACTTCAGCCATTTTCCTGTGCAAATCCATTAGATCGTCGAATGGTTGAGCAAGTACATGCTACAAGCAAATGAACAGCTGCAATGGCTTCTGTGTGCCTTCCCTTTGGCTGTTCACAGCACTGAGAAGATTGTAGTTAGGGCTGGCACATAATAAAATAAGTACCTCTTTCTGCTTTGGGTCTTAAATGAAACCAGCTTTCTCTCTTTACAGCAAGGAGAGAGGAATGAAGACCACAAAGATGGCCTCAGTCGGCGCGGGATGCTTTCCAGAGGCACTGAGCAGGCAGCAGCACATCCGTACCCACAGGAACGGGAAAAATAGTATTCAGTTTTAGTGTGTAAAGCCCACCACACTTCCGAGAACCACATAGCGACTTTAATTGCTTAAATAAAGCCAGGCACGGTGGTGCACGCCTGAAATCCTAGCACCTGGGAGGTGGAGGCAGGAGAGTCAGAAGTTCAGGGTCAATCTCAGCCACACCATGACCTCTAGGTGATTTTAACAGTCACAACTGCAAATGGTTGTCAACTGACACATTTAAAAATATGTTTTAATTAGTTATTTGAGAATTCCATGTACTACACAGTATATTTTGATAATATTTACTCCCGACTCTTCCCCCTAATCTTTCTCAATGCCCTTCATCTTTCTGTCTTCTTTTTGTTATAGCACACGGCATCTAATTTGTGCTGACAGGTGTAGGACCATCCAGTGGAGCATGATCAACCTATCAGGTATGCCTCTTTGAGCTTTGTGGTGTAATCAGGAGGACCCGAGTTTTAAGTAGTTAGCACAGTGACGAGAGCCCCTCAGCCCCACTGGCTACCCACACAAGTAGGAAAATGAAGGCAGCTGAGCTTAAGCTGCCATACAAAATCACTTAAAGCAGCCTTGACTTTCCCTTTGCTTCCTGGGTGGCGCTGAGCTGCAAGTCTGCCCAGGAAAAGGTCTCTATGGCTTTAGGGGTCTTGGTTCTCCTTGCTGGCTTGTTTTGTGCTCATGCTTGGGACATCCATGGTAAATGGGCATTTGGAGATGCCTCTTCCCAGAAAGGGTAGTGTGCAGTGGTCGCTTTCCATTCAGGTCCTCTCCTCCCTCCAGAGCTGTCATGTTGCTCTCAGTTTTCTGGAGGACGAATGCTTTCAGGTCAAGTAGACTGACCCTACATTTTTCCTCTTTCTGCCCAATGTTTGAATTCTCAGACATCCTCCTTTCCTATGCTTTGGTCTTTTCTCCATCATGTTTTTGTTTACAGAAATATTCCATGGCTCTGTCTCAGTCTGCATTTTCAAACCTACTGGTAATTATCTATACTTGATAGTGTTGAAATTAGTTGTTTCGTGTCTCTGAAACTGATCTTTCTGTTTCCAAAATATTTCTATTTCTTCTTGATGATGATGATATTGCTTATGTTCTTTTAAAATTTGCCTGGTTGGTTGTGATGACACAAGTCTATATAATTCTAGTTCTTGGGAAGGTGAAGCTGGTAAACCAGAAGTTCAAAGTGATCTTTGGCTAATAGCGATTTCAAGGCTAGCCTGGCCACCAGAAACATGCATGCAAAAGTTCTGCTCTGCAGGTCATCTACAGCAGATTGCTGATGGTACTAGGAAGCCATGAAGGTCAAGATAAATCAATTTTGTCCTGTTTACAAGTTCATTTTGATTTATTTTACCTGGAATTAAGGTGTTTCTTAGTTTCAAGATCTAAGTGCTAGTTTTTCTAAGGCAGAATTATTGTGTTATTATTTACAAACTTGGCTTGTCTATGCCTTCTGTTGGAAGTGCAGTTTGTTTTAGAAGTGATGTATTGGTTTCTTTTTCTTTTCTTTTCTTTTCTTTTCTTTTCTTTTATCTGTTTGGAGCATTTACAGCCTCTGATATCCTTTCCTTTTAAGAGGCAGCCTTTAGGCTGGCACAGCTACATCAGGGCAGCAGCTAATGGCTGAAATAGACAGCATATGCGGAGAAGTGAGAGCTGGCAGGTTCCCTGCTCCCTAGGACAGAATGAACAAGGCATATGTGTTCCCGTCCTAGTTATTGTTTGGGGCCAAGGAAGAATTGCTTTCAGTTAATTTAGCCAGCAGTTATGTGTGGTCCTTAGTAATTTCTCAGATGTTGGAGGGACCATTATGCAGCATCAAACTGACTGAAATGTGACGCCAGGCAGCAATAGCTAAGCTTAAAAGCATGGACCTCAGTATGCCCAAGTCCACTTTCTCTTTTGAACCCAATTTTAATCTCAGGTATTGAGATACATATTTTTTCTTTTAAGGAATCTCTTCCTGACTCTTCTATTTAGGGCATATTAGAATAATATTTTAAACACACAAAGATGCAAAGATGTATAACACCTGCCTTCTCAAGCCCTTAATTTCCCCAAACTCACCTTTTCTTCTTGATGGTTCCTTATCTCAAGGACAAGACCTCACCGGCCCCATTGATTTTTGGAGGCCTCTGTGCCCATACACTCATCAACCACATATATTTTCTATTATGGGAAAATCCATTATGGGAAACTTCTCCCATTGTTCTCATCATAAGCCACATTAGCTGTTGGCTTCCTGAAGATTTCAGTGTAGAGGCTAAGGATGGGTTTTACAACAAGGCTTTTGCAGCATTTCCAAGCTGGGAGGAGGGGGAATTTTCTCTCCTCAGATTCCCTTCTCTCATGGTTGAGGCCATTTTGAGTTTCTCTAGAGTATATTTTTTCCTTCTTCCCTCTCAAAGGTGGTGGGGATACGTCACCCCCTTCCATATACTCCTGAATAAAGCACCCTTTGTGGAATCTCAGTTCTTCAGTAGGAAAAAAAAAATCATAGGTTGATTTCATTTTGTTATCTTTGTATGTTGGTTTTTTTTTTTTTACCTGTGAAATATCAGACAGTTGTGTATGTGAGAGTAATTAAGTAGGTGTATTTTGAAAATAATAATGAGCTCAAGGTCCTCCATAGGCTCTTTTCAAAGCTATGTTTACCTTTGATAGAAAATCAGCCCCTTCCTGAAGTTAATACATACCTGACCTTTTCTCGTGTGTCTTTTTGCAGTATTATTAAATTGTTCCCAGGACTGGATGATGGTTTTTGTTAGTTCGGCTACCCAGAGCAGAACCCATCCACATGTTTTCGCTGATGAATTGGTTCTGGGACAGGGCTGTCCTGCCACTCAAATCCAGCCGCATCAGTATAGTTTTATATACCCTGTTTTTCAATGTGGCATCAGGACGAAGGTGAGAATAATGGTGTCTGTAAAAGAACTAAATGTTTTGTCATGCTGATTTGCTTACTGTTAGTGCTATGGTCCTTTAACCAAACGGAATCCATGAGCCCTCTGATACTAACTGACGAGTACAGCGTGTGAGAACTTCCAGACTTACCCTCTCCCTCCCCACTGCTTACTGAGTCAATTTCATGCCCAGAATAGCACAGATCGGCAGACTCACTGATGTGGGCAATGATTTTTAAATAATTTTAAAAGGTTCTAGTGTATTTCACAAAAGCCTGGCAAGCAGTGTTTAAGCAGGATTTTATTTTTGTTTGTCCGTATTTGTACATCAGTACGTGCACATGTATCCAGGTGTCTGGGAAGGACACAAAGAGGACATCTGATCCCCTGGAGTTACAGACAATTGTGAGCCTCCGGACATGGGTGCTTGGAACCAAACTTGGGTTCTCTGCAAGAGCCTCAAGTACTCACCTAGCCATCTTCCAAGCCCCTTGGCCAACAGTTTTAAGTTTGATTCAATACTTCTAATGTGCCGGGCCATCAATCCTAGCAATGTACACGATAGTCAATGTTCAATGCAATATTCAAGTCAGTTGGTCATCTGAACTATACCCATGCCCCTTTAGGATGTGCACCTACCGGGGAGTGATTCTCATTGGAATTAAGTATCTGTTAGCTATCCAGCTAGCGATGAATCTAAAACCGTACTTTAATTCTGGGACTTTTTTTTTCCTATAGATCTTAAATTTTATATGTATACTAATATTTGGGACCATTCATTGACTATCTTCTCCCCTATGGGAGGGTGCTGTATTTGTAAAATTAGGCACCTGGAGTATCAGGTGGTATTGACTCACTTGGCCCAGGGGTAATTAATGGGGCTGATGAGGTTACATTATCAAGTAAGACTGATTTCCCTCCAAAACCTGTGATTCAAACCACTTTTGTTATGTGACTCTAAACTGTGTTACTCAAAAAACCTGCTGAGGGCTGGAGATGAGAGCGAGAGACAGAGAGAGACAGAGACAAAGGCAGACAGAACTGTTGAAAGCTTTTCATTAGTATTCTGTTACAAAGACTGTTAGGCAACAGTTTGTTGGCTTCTGTGTCTTAGAATGCTCCTGAAAGTATTTCCGTGCACCTGTGCAGTGCTCTTTTCCTGTGCCACTGTCAAGTGGCTGGCCCTTCACCTGCACCTGAGCATGGCAGAAGCCATCGTTTGAAATATTGGTGCTTTCTGTTTGGTGTTCACACCTGTGAGTGCCTCTTCTGTTGCTCGGATACCATCCTCCTCTAAACTGTGTGCTTTCCTAGGTTATCTCAGAGGAAACTGTTGGTTTTGAAACTGAGCTATACTTTATTCCAAGATACAGTCATTGTGAACCCGAGATGATCCATTTGTACTGTTTTGCATCTCGGTGAGTACTGCAGATCTCTCTCCTTTGAGCTGCTCTTACAGAAGTGGAGATTTTAGAGACTGTATCCTGACTTACCCAAGAGGATAATTCAAACACCTTAAATTATTATTTATAAAACACTTCATTATATATTCTATTATTTTTCATCTAAAAAAATTAAATATATTACTTTTTAGAGTCAAAGCATTACAGAGTTGAAAGATTCTAACATACAATCTAGTGAACTGAGATTAGTTTACAGTTTTGTAGTTTATAGCTACAAATCAACATAGTTAAATATGTCATTATCTTTAACATTAAGTTGGAAATCTGAAATTTAGTTTGTCTTAGATTTACTTATTTATTTATTTTTTGTATATGTTTGGGCACATGTGCCACAGTGTTTGTGTGAAGGTTAGTTAGTGGACAGATTGTGGGAATTGTTGTTCTTCCCAACCTGGAAATTGACCTCAGGTCATAAGACTTGCTGGCATGCACCTTTACCTACTGAGCCATCTTGCTGGCTCATGGCATAAATGTATTTTACTGTAATATCTTTCATAGTAAAAAAAGTAACTATTGAAAGTAGTTATTTGGTTTTATCTCTTTTATACAGTTATCTAAGTTACTATAAAAGAGATATTTGCTACTTGCTGTTACATCTTTTATATGCTTCTCTTGATAAATTTTATTTCATGTTAGGAGACTATACTACTAAAATATGAGTGGAAAACCAAGCTGCCATTTTCATATGAACTACTGGAGAATGAAGAAGGGCTTGTTCACCTGTATGATTAAATGCACTTGCTTGAAATTTTATGGAACTAATATTGGATCCAGAAAGTTCCCCATAGGAACTTTGAGATGAAATGCAATAGGATCCTGATGAACTACTTACCATGTCATAGCTATGTTTACACTGGGTATTATAAAACATTAGGGTTCAAATGTAGGAACCATAAAACAATTTTTAATCTTGTCTAATATATAAAAATACTTGATATAAAAAAGGAATTTAGAGCTCAGAGCAAATGTGCAATATCTTTTAATATGGCAAATCATGTTTGATTTTTTTGTTGTTGTTGTTTCACCTATGATAAAATATACATAAGATAAAACTTACCAACTTCAAGTGTGGATTTCAGTGGCAGAAAATACATTTATCTTGCTAATATTTCTGACCTTCCATTTAACTATTTTCCTAAGATAAACTAGATTGAGAGATTTAGCGACATTCCAGGTTGTACCAGAACCCCAAATAAAATTCAAATTTGATTAAGTCATATACACACATTTGTATTCATACATAAATATATACATCTTTTCCATATACCACCAAATGCTGGCTGTAATGTAGAGTTCTAACCTATTGCCTCATGGCGAGGACTTTCCAGATTAACAGAGATGAATGGGCATTCCTCTGTCAACAATAATTACTCTCCTGCTTTTGGCTTACCTACCTTAGAAAAAGTGTGGCTCAGCCATTAAGAGCACTTACTGCTTTGCAGATGACCTGGGTTCAAATTCAGCATCTACATGGTTCTCAGCCACCAATATCTTCAGTTCTAAGGCATCTAAAGTTCTCTTCTGACTTCCTCAGGCACCAAGGCATGAACATGGCGCACATACATATTTTCAGGCAAAACATTCATACACACAAAATAAATCTAAATTTTAAAAAATGATGGCTAATCGGACAAACATGCATGATCAGAATTTTGGTGCGTAGATTTTAAGGTTGCACACAAACACATATCCATTCACTAACATTCAAAAATGTACATCACTTACTGACTAGAAACTAACTATGTAGACCAGGCTGGACTTGAACTTGCAATGAGTCTTTTGTCTGATTCCTCAGTCATCATTTTGAAAATGATGGCGTTGAGTATAGATAAGAATGATTTGATTCGATTTTGACTTGGCAAGACGTGGCACCAAGAACTCTAATCTTGATTCCCTCTGGTCCCTCTTTCTTTAGGAAGTCAGTGTGGCTTCATGAAGACCCCAAATTTGTTAAGCGTCACTCCATGGCTGATGTTGAAGTCCACCAGAAGAGTTGTGGTTATTGAGTCAATACCCTCTCTCCTCCCTGAAGAGAGGACAAGGACACTGCTGAGATCATAAATTTTGCTGTAAGACAAACCCATTTTTTTTTCAATAAGAAAAACAATGCTGGCATAATTTTCTCCTTTGATATATCATTCCTATAAACCAATTAAATAAAGGCTCTGCTACTGATGAGGTATTCTTTGAGAATTGTGTTCGTGTGTATGCCTTGTCAATTAGATGTTATCTACTAGACAGTTTATAATATACATTTAAATTTTGTTTTCTGTTTTGTATCCAGATTCAAGAATATGTCCTTAATGGCAATTTTGAACATTTAAAGTTTTTTTCAAATTTTAAATGTGTTTGTGTTGTACAACACACGTGTGCATGCTTACATGCATACTATAATGCATGTGTAGAGGGCAGAAAACATCCTGTGGCAGCTGATTTCTCTTCTTCAACCACGTGAATCCAGGGGATGAGACACAGGTTGTCAGGATAGGTGGTAGGCACCTTTAACTGCTTCTCCATCCTACTAGCCCACATGTTTTGACCTAATAGAAATATGCTCTAAATGTTTTCAGTAAGAATCATGAATGGGGAGAAGTGTATTAATGCGTCAGAATAGAAACTTTGGGCCTAGTTTAAATTTTAACACGCTAACTCCCAGAAAAGGCAAAATGCTCTTGTTTTCAGATACTTTATTTTGCATAGTATCCTAATTAAAACAACAACAACAAACAAGCAAACAAGCCTGCATTCTAAAGCTAGTGCAAGGTTACAACATACTAAAAGAAAATTCAATTCACGGTTTGAATTTAAGCACACACTCCCACCATTGATGTTTGGTGTCAGATATCTCCTTTCCTTCTGTAATGTTTCATCTGCATTTGAAAAATGGACTGATCCTCTGGGGGCCAGTCAGTGGAAGACTATTATTGCCAAATACTTCTATTTTTTTTTTTTTCTCTCAAGCCTGGCCTCAGAGCACAAGCCAATAAGCACAAAGGCAGGTGAATACCGGTTGATGTCTGTGAAACTTTGAGACAATATATAGCTTCCTTCAAGGATGTTTCTCGAGTCCTTTGTCATGGCAATAGAAAAGCTGACTAATAGACGGGGCGATATGTTTTCTCTCTTCAGCATTCTTAGGGTATAAGATGAGCAGTGTTGAAACAGCCGGGCTTCAGGAAGAGGATTGCCAAACATCTTACCCTGATGCTAGATCTCTCAGACCAGTTGGTGAAGCTCAGGTGGGGAAACAATGTGTCTTAGATGCACATGGACGCTTAAGGATGAGCCAGGAACAAATCCAGTTTCCTTCTTCATTTTACCAACTATTTAACCTCCTCCAATTATCATGGCTGCAGTTTTTCTATTAGAAAAATATGAGCTGGTTTAAAAGCACACGAAGGTGCCTATTTTGACCAATAAAATGTCATTTTGAGTGACATAAGAGCTTTACATGTGTTCTGCACTTTGAACTTAGTACTATTTGCTGAAATGGGTGCCCCAGTTTTCAACTTACAAACGAGTCAATGGGAGCCTCAAGCTCCCTTTATGGCTTTTCAGCTCTATCCTGGGAGTGAGGTATAGTTAGACATAGGTTCCTAATAGAGGATGGAGTTTAGCTTTCCTACTTGTTATTTCTTTCTTATTGCTGCGACAAAACACCAGACAAGAGCAACTTAGGAAAGTGAAGTTCTATCTGTGTTCACGATTTGAAGGTGAACTGCCAAACGAAGTATGAGGACTAGGGCTGCTCTGCCTGCGACAGTGGGGGCACAGTACAGCTGGCCACACTCCCCGCAGTCAGGAACCAGGGGGAGATGAATGCTGGCTCTCAGTTCACTCTCTTCTTTTCATCCAGCCCCGGGGGCTCAGCCATGGGATGTCGAGTCTCATAATCAGGAGTCATCTTTCGAGTTAAACTCTCTCACAAGAATAACCAGAGTTATGTTTTACTTCCCAGATGATGGGCTTCGTGCTTTCCCTCATGTGTTCTTTGTTGCTCCTACTATACTATGACATAGCGTAGCAGCCTTCGGCAGGTGCCAGTGTTCTGGGACTGGACTTCTCAGACTCTGTGACCACGAGGAACATAAACTTTTATTCTTTATAACTCATCCCGTCAGTAATATTCTCTTATACCATCAGGCAGTGGACTAATATAGGTGGTTATATGAGGGAAACTGATTATCTTTTCTGTTGTGTTGATGGTTATTAATATTTAATATTGATTTATCTTTTAGTTAAACAGCAGTTATTCCTAAACCAGCTGTATTCCCAAATCACCACACAGAGACTAAGATTTATTTAATGAACCTAGAGCACAGTGCTGGGCAATAGTTATTCCATCCTAAACTGCCAAGCCCACATAGTTTCCTCCCATTCAGATTTCCCACATTATACTTGCTTTTTAGTTGTATCTTAGGTCTGGCTCATTTATCTTGATGTTTCCTGATTCTCTCCTCTCGGATCTCTCTTCTCAGATCTCTCCTCCGACTCCTTCTTTCTCTTCCTCTCCAGACCAGAATGTCCCACCCTATTCTCTCCATTGCTCAGCATTGGCTGGTTGTTTTACTGACAATACAGAGAACAAATGGTAGCAGGTTTGCACAAACTTGAGACAGATGATGTTTAGAATAAGCATCACAATGCAGTGTCCAGATTGAAACCAGATAGTGGGGTAGAGAAATCACGTTTGAATGAACAAGTGTAAATTGTATACATTCCACAAGAATATTATACATTCTATAAATTTCACAGAGAAACATGGGGTTTCTCTGTGTAACTTTGGCTGTCCTGGACTCACTTTGTAAACCAGGCTGGCTTCAAACTCAGGGAGATCCTCTTGCCCCCACCAATCTGAGTGCGAGGATTACAGGTGTGGTGCCCTGATTGTCTTTTCTATGCCAGTTTTGTCTTCCATCATATTGTTTTAGTAGTGCTCTCTAGGTCATGGGTTATCCTGAGGATAGAAGAAATAGATGCACAGGAAGCAAACTGAACAGCACGCAGCAGTTGATATATACTAACCACAATATAGTTAAATTACCATTATTTTAATTTATGGTAAATGGGCTAACCTTGCTTGGCCTGAGAAGATTAAATATTATGCATATAAAAACAATTTTAGCAACATCACTGGTGCATTATGTAAACACACTCCTGTGGTGGCTACGGTTTGCTGTCCCTCCTTCCAACGCTATTCATTCTGCACGGCTTCACCCTTTATTACATAGGTAGGCCTATTCTTCCCCAATTCCACAATACCTTCCCACTGACCTACCCATATTTTCTGTTTCTATTTCTTGCTCCAATAATGTGTGAAAACAACATCGTAGAGCCAGAAGATGGTGGCTCCTGATACCAGCTTCCTTCTCTATGGCATTCTTGGGGAAGTGGATGGGCCATCAGTGGCCTCAAATACAGGTGTTATTAGCACACTTTCCAGGCAACCAGCAAAAACACTTCCACAACTTCTGCTGAGGTGTTGTGCAAGGGGGAGATCCGTTAAGCCCAAGGAAAAAGAGACTGTTGGTTTGGGGGACAGACTCTGGTGATCATTACTGTTTCCTCTCCTGTACTGAGATGGACTTGCAGGGAAAGGACTCTGTCAAAGCCTGAAGTCTCTAAGGTAAACACCACAGGCTCCTTCCCTATAGGATTCCTCCTTTCTTTCTTTTTTTTTTTTTGTCAGGTAAAGGTGCCTCCCTAAAGCCCTCTTGGGAAGCCCAATAGCCTTCTATTTGGTTTCTCAGTAGAGGTTTGGAATTTTTAACTGTGGATAACTGCCCTTAGAATGCAGATGTTACTCTAATGCCATTACTTTTGGCATAATATAGCTATTTATTAGAAAAATGTAGAGATTGATAGATCTCTCTCTCTCTCTCACACACACACACACATACTTTGATATATTAAGAGGCTGCCTCTGAATTTGGTGGCTAGTTCTGGCTATGAGGGGTGGCCTAGACATTCCTGAAGTATGGATGAGATTTGGTGAGATAGCTCCTGCATGGGCTCAGAAGAAGAGTGTGCTGAAAACCAGAGGCAAAGTTTTGACTCTTAGCTTCTGAGATCCCTGCCTCGTGGACTTGGGGATGTTATTGAATGCTCTGTTTCTTAGATTCTTCGGTTTGTAAAATGGAAAGGGTCATGCCTGTACCATTGGATGTTCTGAGAACTGAATTGGTTGTCATGATTAAAAAACCCAGAAGAATGTCTGTTGCTCAGTTAGAGATGGGGAGATGAAGTATTTAATGAGATGTTAGGAAGCCTACATTGTCTTGATTTGTTAAAAAAGCAAAATGAGCCGTATTTTATAGAACATGGTTTGCTTTACCTGAAGGCTCAATCTTATCTCTGATTCTTTCTAAAAAGGTCAATGATGTATCAGATTACATATTTTTGTCTCCAAAGCTGTTCTATTGTATTTTCAGTATGAAAAAATCCAGTGCCTGCTGGTGGCTTTTCTGTTATTATTCGTAGACGTGGCTATTTCTGAAGTATGTATTAGCTGGGTATCAACTGTGAGACAGTGAAACAATAGAGCAAAGATGATAAGCACACTGAGACACACAAGCACCTTTAAAATTGAACTCAGACTGTTAAAGGGGTGTTAAGGGATGCTGAGGGGGTTCTCAGAGCAGGCAGGAAGGGTTCATCATTCAGACTGGGCCAGGACTAAAAGGAGTTTCTTGAAAGTTTGACTCATGGGCTGAGATTTTGGTCATATCCAGGCCAAGCTACAGTGAAGACAAAAGGAGGATTTGCTTTGTGATGGTAACAGTTCTAGGGTAGAAAGGGATGGAGCAGGGCATGACTTCTGTCACTCAGGAGAGTAACCTTGATGCATAGACAAAACTGTAGCAGTAAAACATATTATTAGAAAGTGGTTGAAGGAAGCATCAAGCCTTTGGGTTCTTTCCCATGACAGCCCCAAATGGCCTCCCGACTGGGGACCTCACAAGGTGGTACCTCATCAGGCAGTCATATGAAGCCAGAGGAGACTGGCGGTTCTGATTATCAGCCCTTGGATGAATCACATGCTATTCAAACAGGAGTACTGCAAGCCCTCGGGGTAAGTAAGTTGGCTTATGAGAGAAGAAAGAAAAGATTACATGGATACCCTCCTGTATGCTCAAAAGAGACATTTTGGAGTCATTTCTCACTTAAGTCATCAAG
The DNA here is from genome assembly GCF_907164565.1 of Psammomys obesus. NCBI lineage: Eukaryota > Metazoa > Chordata > Mammalia > Rodentia > Muridae > Psammomys > Psammomys obesus. Next base: position 24,071,315 of record NW_026592510.1, read on the forward strand.
GACAAGATACGGCAATGGAGACCTGAGAGGCAGAAATGGAGAATGAGTCTCTCATAGGGTAGAATATTCCAGTTAACCTTAGAGAGTTTATTCTAAGGCTCTTCATTGTTTCTTGGTACTTTCTGATCACTTATATCAAGAGGTTGAGTTCTATGATGTTCCCTCCCCCTTTTCTCTCCCCTCCCCTTCCTTTCCTTCCTGCCCTTTCTTACCCCTTCATTTCCCTCCCCTCCCCTCCTTTCTTCTGTTTCCATTTTTCCTTCCCCTTTCCTTCCTTCCCTTTCCCTTTCAATTTTCCTTCCCCTCCCCTCTCTCTCTCTCCATCCCCTTCCATTCTCCTTTCTTTTCCCTTTCCTGTGGTGCTGGGAATAAGAACAGGTCCTCAGGCATACCAGGAAAACACACTATTACTGAGCTACAGCTCCACTCCTTTGTACATTCTTTACACTGAGTCTTGCTAAATCACATAGGTTGGCCTTGAACTCATTCTGTAGTCCAGATAGATGTTTCTGCCTCATTCTTCCAAGTAGCTGGGATCACAGGCCTGGGTCACCAGTGATAACCATATTCTATATTTTAAATAAAAATATTTTAAAATGAAAATTTAACAGCTGCTTACCTTTGTCATACTATGGTCTTAAACAAAACCTTCTTAAAACAAGATCTTGTTCAGTTAATTTAGGCCTAGCATTTCAACCATTTAAAGCCATGACATCTCCTTTCTAAGGAAAATAAAAATAGCATTGTGCCTTTATCTTTCATTATTATTATTTTTCTTACAGGGCATCCAGATCCTGGATGGAATACTGATTCTGGCTCTGGGTGTGTTTTTGGGTTGTTTGCAATACTTGTCTCACCACTTCAGGCATTTTTTCTTCTTCACCTTCTACACAGGCTACCCGCTGTGGGGCGGCTTGTTTGTGAGTATTCATTCCCTCAGCTGCAGGCCATCCCTTACCCGGCATGGTCAGTGTGCTACAGTATGAAAGCTCTCTTTGTATGTTCTTTGAAGATTACCAGCTGCGGTTTTGATTTATAATTTCTGACGAAAGTGGGCAAAAGCCCCTCTCTTTCTAATTACAGGAACCACTTCACTTCCTATAATGATTTCCAGTTCCATCCATTTTCCTAAACAAATTATGATTTCACTTCTCTTTATGGTTGAATAAAAGTATAGATGTCCTACATTTACACACACACACACACACCCACCCCTATAGCGTCAAAGCTTTCTAGACTCAGAAAGGCAAAAAGTATTTGTTTCTCTCCTTCGTAGCTCCTAGATTTTAATTTTTATATATGTGCCCATATGTATGTGTAGGTGTGGGCAGAAGTTGTGAAACTAGAATAGAGACCAGGAGAGGAGGCAAGAGGTCTCAAGGGAGTGAGGAGGGGCAAAAGGCAGTGGCATGCGATGTGAAAGTAGATTGAGGGTCAGCATTAGTTCTCAGGCTGGAAAGAGGCTGTGTGCAGTTTCCGCTCACTGTGTAAAGCATGAACTTTGAAGCTGACATTCCTGAAATTCTGGGGGAGTTCAGATAAAATTTTGATGGAAGAGTTAAACTCTGAAGTATTCCTAAGTTGTTCTGCGTAATAAATCTTGACAACCCAAATGAAGAATTTCACTCTCTTCATTCTAGAAAGAGACAGAAATGAGGAATTTCAGGTCTCCCAGAAGCGTTGAGGTTTTTGGTTTTGTTGGTTGGTTGGTTGGTTTGAGCAGTTAAGAGCTGTGGCCCGTCTCCCAGAGGACTCAGCTTCCATCCCAGCATCCACATGGAGGCTTACAATTGTTTGTACCTCCAGTTCTAGTTCTGACACCCTCTTCTGACCTCTATGGGCACTACACATATGTATGGGGGCACACATGCAGGCCACATACATGAAATAAAATTTTAAAGTGGGAGGAAACAGAGAGCTGCCATCTTATTTGCTTTAGCATTGCCAAAATGTTTGATCACCTATTCCAATTCTAGAAGCTTCTCTCTGGCTCCAGTATACTTTCAGGGCAAGTCCAAGGTATATGACCTGTTCTCCATGTCTGTCTTTGCCTGCAGCCATCAACTCCTGGAAACACGAACATTTCTGCTGTGTACCCACTATACAGTCCTTTCTATTGCTTCATCTTTTATAATCCTATCAAGGATGTGGTTTAAAGATTAGACGTGAACATTTTCCCCCAGTGTCCTTACTAGGAAGTCAGAAATAGCAAAAGGATCTTATTTTGGGATCTCTGAAATTAAATGAGCAATGTATGTTATCATTAATTTGGATGCTTTCTGTAACTCGGACAAGCATGCGCCTCCCTTATGTATCGTTCATTTTAGTACCACACAGCTCTTAGTAGGTGATAGTAACACGGAGATACTATGTTAGATGGGAGAAGAAGCTGAGTTGAAAAGGCCTCAATGATCTACCCAGAATTCCAGCTGAGGTGGAGCTGGTATTGAAAACAAAGGTGCTCATTCACAGAGTACAGTGATGAGAAGCCCTATGATGATCTCTGTTATCTGAGACAGAACTTGAAGCCTGGTCCTGAATTTTCATGCAGATTTCAGTGGCTGAATTTTACTTAGCAAGCCTTTGTTCTCCAAAATTTGATAACTCGGAAAAGGGCTGTAAAATCTTACCAACTTAAAATATGAAAAAAAACTGGAAAATCATAAATACATAGAAAATCTAAATTATCAAAATTAGAGTCATAGAAATAATAGCACATTAATCAGTCTGGACCTTTCTTAGAAAATTAGGAATAGTGCTTCCTTAAGATAGCTATAGCACTCCTAGGCATATATCCAAAATATGCTCAAGTATTCATCTAGGACATTTGCTCAACCATGTTTGTAGCAGCTCTATTCGTAATAGCCAGGATCTGGAATCAACCTACATGCTCCTCAGTGGAGGAATGGATACAGAAATTGTGGTACATTTACGCAAGCAGAAAGACATACATGGTATATACTCACTCATAAGTGGATAGTAGTCATATAATATAGGATAAACACTAAAATCTATAGTCCTAAAGATAATAGTACATTAAAATGGTGATTTAAAAGCTAGAGAATACAGAGGAAGGCATTTAGATTTTCAAATGCTTTTTTGAAGCATCTAGACCAATAAATCAGATATAATTGAAGCATGGGCAGTGATATAAGCAATTTAAAATATTTATCATTTATATTAACATAAATATGAGTATAACTATAGTATTTCATTATTTATTAGCCATACATAAACCCATTCAAACTAGACATAAACAAAATGAAATTATAATGAATGACTTAGAATGTGAACAATTTAAACATTTTAGTCATGTAAAGTAATGCATAGTGCAAAGTATACTTTAGTGTGAATCGAACAAAGCAACGTGTGTAACTTCAGGGGAATGCTGAGGAGAAAGTGGTCAAGAAAAAATGTCCCTTTATCTGTCCTACTTCCTATTTTAAACAGTTTATCGGCTCAGGCTCTTTGACTGTGGCAGCAGGAAGAAAACCCACAAGAATGCTGGTAAGTGCCGGATCTTCCTCTTTTTCTCTCTGACCACAGGAGCAGAAATAAAATACCCGCCAACGGTTGGAAAGCAGAGGTTGGTGAAGCCAGCGGAAGAACCAATGCTTATTTAATGCACAAGATTTTTGTGTGCTGTTAGGTTTAACAAGTTATTCTTCGTGAAAGGTCTTTCATCACTACTTCCAACTTTGAAAACAAAAATTTCTATGCTTTTAATTATTCGTTACAAAATTGCTAACCCTCTGTGTTCTCTGAGTTATCTAGCCATTGAACCCCATTCTGGTCAGTTCCCTTCCCATTTCATGGCTTTTTCCTCAGAGTATTCCATCCTCAAACACCAATCTCTTTCTCTCATCCCCACTCCCTGATGATGGGTTTGCTACCTGTTCTGAGAAACTGAAGCCATGGGGAGACTTTCCGACAGAGAGACAGACACACACATCCCCCAACACACACACACACACACACACACACACACACACACACACACACACA
>NW_026592510.1:24075329-24143647 GCF_907164565.1 Psammomys obesus
ACACACACACACACACACACACACACACACACACACACACACACACATACAAGTACTATAACATCTGCTGTGTGCAATAGATCTGTCCCAGCGTATGTGTCCTCTACTTTTACCATGGAAGAACTCACTGACTTTCTTTAAAGCTGATACCCCTACTTGAGTGTTCTAGTCCATGTCCTTTTCCACTATATAAATTCATCACCCAAATAAGTATCTTTATCAGAATTAAAACTAGAAATTTTTATGAATCCCAGAGCTTTACATAATATATTTTTCTGTTAATTCTTACTCAGTTTCCTAATCTTATCCACCTTGCTTTCCTTGCTTCCTGAGAACACTGTGGCCTATGGAACTCTGAGCTGTCTTTATCCAGACCTCCTCTGGACCATCTAGCGAAGCACCCAGTTACTTATTCCTGTCTCTATATGTTACTACTTAATGTCACAAACCTCTACTTCTTTATCTAGATTTCCATTTTTGTTACACCTTTCTTTCAGCCTCAATACTTACTTAAAAATTGTCATAATTTAAATACTAGTGTGTCTGTAGTTTTGTTTTGTTGTTTTTTTTAATATTTCCTCAACAGTATTTATAGCAGCTTTATTTTTTTTAATTAATTACACTTTATTCATTTTGTATCCCCCCATAAGCCCCTCCCTCCTCCCCTGCTGATTCCACCCTCCCTCCCCTTTCTGCATGCATGCCACTCCCCAAGTCCACTGATAGGGGAGGTTCTCCTCTCCTTTCTGATCTTAGTCTATCAGTTCTCATCAAAATTGGCTGCATTGTCCTCTACCATGGCCTGGTAAGGCTGCTCCCCCCTCAGGGGGAGGTGATCAAAGAGCAGGCCAATCAGATTATGTCAGAGGCAGTCCCTCTTCCCATTACTATGTAACCCACTTGGACACTGAACTGCCATGGGCTACATCTGTGCAGGAGTTCTAGGTTATCTCCATGAATAGTCCTTGGTTGGAGTATGAGTCTCTGGGAAGTTCCCTGTGTTCAAATTATCTTGTTCTGTTGCTCTGCTTGTGGAGTTCCCGTCCCCTCCAGCTCTTACTATTTCGCACTTCTTACATAAAATTTCATTCACTCTGCCCATCAGTTGGCCATCAGGCTCAGCATCTGCTTTGACAGTCTATACTGCAGAAGCTTTCAGAGGCCCTCTGTGGCAGGTTCCAAGGTTGTTTCCTGTTTTCTTCTGGCTTTCAGAGGCCCTCTGTAGCAGGTTCCGAGGTTGTTTCCTATTTTCTTTTTCTTCTGATGTCCATCCTCTTTGCCTTTCAGGATGGGGATTGAACATTTTAGTTAGGGTCCTCTCTCTCTCTCTCTTTTTTTTTTTTAAAGTGAGATAGGGTCTCATATATTACAGGCTAGTTTTAAATGGTAATTCCTGCCATCACCCATAGAGTGCTGGAATTGTAGGTGTCCTCAGCCACACCCAGTTTATGCAGTATTAAAGTTTGATCCTGGGGCTGCCTGCATGCTAATCAAGAGTCTACCAACTGAGCTGTGTATCCTAACGCCTTCCCTGTCTTTGTTGCTACATGTAAGTTCCTTGTGCTAAGGAGAAATCTTTGTTCAGAGGAGATTGCCCTGTAGCTAAAATGCTGTTGGGTATGTAAATAGATGTTTCTTTAAATGGAATGTTCTGAAGGGGTTAACACACACACACACACACACACACACACACACACACACACACTATTTTTTGAGACTGGGTTTCTCTGTGTAGCCCTGGCTGTCCTAGACTTGCTTTATACCAGGCTGACCTCGAATTAACAGTGATCCATGAGCCTCTGCCTCCTTGAGTACCGGGATTAAAGGTGTGCATTACCATGCCCGGCTTGTTCTACGTATATTAATGGACTTTTGTTTTGTTTTGTTTTGTTTTAGATGCAGAACAGTTTTGGGATGAACATTGCCAGTGCGACAATTGCGTTTGTTGGCACTGTTTTCCTTTCTATACACCTGGCATTCAGTACACAGGCATTCCAGGCTTGCCAGTCTTCACAGTCACCTGACTTATGCTTTTACCTGGGTTCCTCATCAAACGTATGTTTTAAAACTGTGGATATATTTTAAACCACTCAAAATAAACAGAAAAGCAGTATTGTTGTATGATATGTTACCTTGAATGTTGGCTTTGCTATTTATTAGTTTTTGTTTTTTTTTTAATGGAGGACACCTAAGACAATCTGTCTGTTTTACTTTTCTTATCTTCAAAATGAAGACAATAATGGTATCACCCACCTAATGGACTGCTATAAAATTCAATATATCAATATTTGATAAGTAGTGAAAACAGTGCTTAGCCATCATGTTGCGTTTATTATTACTATTTACTATACTATACAGAGAAAATACATTGATTCATTTCACGTATCTTTTGTTTGGTGAAACAAACTTCAGAGACAGACCACTTATTCTGCGATCTGTAATGTTTGTGAATATTAGGCACACACTATCAACTTAGCTCTATCTAAATATCTATCTATCTATCTATCTATCTATCTATCTATCTATCTATCTATCTAATTATTGGGGCTAGGTTTTTTATGACTATGTGATTATGTTTCCTACATTATATATGTTTGTATGTATGTATGCATACTGTGTGTGTGTGTGTGTGCCTGATGTCTGAAGAAGTCAGAAGAGGGTATTGGGTCTCCTGGAACTAGAGTTACAGATGGGTGTGGCAAACCATATTGGTGTTAGGAACTGATCCTGGGTCCTGTGCAGGACCAACAGGTGCTTTTTTACTGCTGAGCCATCTCTCTCCTTCTTCCTTTATTATAATTTTAGACACCTAAGTTTGTATTTATCCATGTTTATTTTTCCTGGATTAAGTGGTATTTTTCCCTATGTAGAAATTGGATTATGCAGTTCTTCTGGATCCTCAGCAATATTGGGAGTATTGTGTTGTATTTCTCCCAGCGTTGTGTTTTGGTCTATAAACCTAATGTAAATGCCTGTGCCTACCTCCTGAAATGCTGTAGGTGAAATCATGAAGGGATATTTTTTTTGCCCATTTTACTAAACTGTGTATTAATTTTTGTAATTTATTACATTTTTTAAATGTTAATGATAGTGTCAGAATTTTTCTTCTATGATTCTTCTTCCCTTGACTAGTTCAGAAATAACATACATCTTTCTTCCAAGACAAGAGTTTCATGATTTGGCATTGATGCTGGAGCCCTTCTTAAGAAGTTGTGTGTCTGTATCTTAAGTCTAATGTGTCACACCTTATTGCATTTTGAGGGTTTTTCAGTCTGGGTTTCATGCTGACAATCTTTCCCTCTGAATGTTTCCACTGATTTGATCTGAGACATCATTTCCCTAGGGCCTGGTGTCTTTAATGCTGATTCTCACCCTGCTGCAGCTGGCCTTGGCCATTTCTATCTCAGCCATGTGGTGCCTGGGAAATGTTTGTGGTTCAAAAGAGGTGAGTTTTTGTAAGTGATGAGCAAGTTCCATTGTCTGTAAATCCCACAATGGTTGAAGTTATTTTCGACTTTTAGAATAAGAAACTTTTATGTAGTTATGATTTGTGGGGTTTTGGAAATTATTTGTTCAATCAATGTGTGAGATGAAGTAAGGCTGGAAATGATTCAGATTTGAAAATCCAAGTTATATATTAATATACATTTTAATGCAATTAAAATTAATTTTAATTATTTTCTTATAAGGTTTTGCTTTTGAGGTGTATAACTCAGAATGACCACATATTTGTGATAGACATTTAGATCTTCTAATTCATCTTCTTAAATTTTTTTTCCACTTGAAATTTCTTTTTGCCCAAGAAAGCTTTATAAAACCATACTGAGACTCTTCACAGTGGGCATAGAGGTGTCTCTGACTCTTTTGCCTGTTCTTGGGACCTTTTTCCTCCTACTGGGTTGCCTCATCCTGCCTTTATTTGAGGGTTTGTGCCTAGGCTTATTGCATCTTGTTATGCTGTTTTTGGTTGATATCCCTAGGAGCTCTTTTCTGAAGGGAAATGGGGGAGCAGTGGATCTGGGGGGGAGGGGAGGTGGAAGGCATTAACTGGGAGGAGTAAAGGAAAAGGAAATTGCAGTCAAAAAGTATTATATGAGAAAAGAATAAATAAAAAGAAAAAAAACCAAAATAGGTATGAAGATCAAACATTTGTAGATAGTAAATCATAAAGAAATTTGTTTTAAACAATTGGTTGATACATAATTTTACCACCTCTTAAAGACCAAAGCTGATTTGCGTACTAATGAAATGAATGTGCTTGTTTATTTTTCATAACAATTAAATCCTGGCTAAATATTGGATGCTGCAGGATGGAGCTCATCTTCACATTTCTGAAAGTTGATGTTTTGATTTTATTATTGTCAAGGCTGAGAAATAGTGCTCTGCATTATCATATAGAACAAAACAACAGAAACGTTTAGTATGTTTATGGCCATTTTGAAAAATCCTGGAAATTTTTTCCTAATCCCAAGCCAAAATTCACTCAACAATGTTTTTTTTTGAAACTCAAGTCAACAGTCCAAACAGCAACTTTTAAAATCAAGCACTCTAACAGAAAACAACCCAAAAATATACTAACTTGATCCGTGCTAAGGAAGGATAGTAGAAAATGTTAGAGGTAGTTGTTTTCTGTAATTATGCTAGAACGCTTTCAAGAGAGGGAGGTTGCTGGCATTCGTAACAAACAAATAGTATCCAACCGAAGCAGCATTCACTGACTTTTGTGGTGTGGCAGCAGCTGTGTGTTCGGAACCATGTCTGCACTGAAGGCATGCTTGCAATTCAACAAGGGCAACCGTGGCCAGGAGCCCCTTGGATCTGTTATGCATTTGACTTCCCCCGCCCCCAATCTCCACACTCAGTTCTGCAACCACTTCTGTAGCAGCAACCCACAGAAATGAAAATACAAATGTTTCGATTGCTTCCTGATCCATATGCATATAATCATAATTCAGGGTTTAACAGGGTAATCACCGATGAAGGAACATCTGTGGATCTGTGGTAGTGATTGTGGTGGTAATGAGAAAGGATGGAGTGGAGAAGAGAGATGATGCTCCTCCTCCTGATAACCAATGTCTCATTTTCTAGGCAATCTCTTCACCTCCTAATTCTGTGGAATCGGGAATGCCTCCTGATGGAAGTGATTCCGAGAACCCGAACACTTAGCCTCAAGTCACCTAAGAGTGAGAACGTCTCATGAGATTTCAGGAGAGCATGAGCAGATGAAATGCAATTCTTCTGTCATGGCGATATTTATGCGAAACCTGTGCATTTGTCCCAATCCTTTTCCCTTCCCTGTAAATCCACTCGCCTGTTCTAGATCTGGATGAATAAATATATTTCCTTAGGCCTTCTTGGATTTGCAAATTCTATGGTCATTTTTTCAAAGTTGTTTCTAGAAATTGAATCTCTTTTGTTTTTTTCTGTTACTCCATAGCTGTGTGAGGATTAAGGATGAACGAACATACAATATTTAATTTTCTTTCTTTCTCTTTTTTCTCTCTTTTCTTTTCCTTTTTTTTTTTTTTTTTTAAGCAGAGTGTCTCATGTCCTGTAGGCTGGCTTCTAACAATCTATGTAACCAAGATCTATGAACTGATCTTCCTGTCTTTACCTCCTAAGTTTCAGAATTACAGGCACACACAAACACACTCAATTTGATAGTTTATACTCACCATCCTCCTGCCTTCGCCTCTCATCTGCTAAGATTACAGGTGTGAGCCATCACACCCATCTGTAAACCCTATTGTGTACATTCTCCATAAAATCCATGTTGCAGCCATCTCATGGTGTACGGGGTGGTATTGGGTGACAACTTGACACAAGTCAGAGTCATCAGAGAGGAAGAAGCCTTAGTTGAGAAAATGCCTCCAAGACATCCAGCTGTAAGGCATTTTCTCAATTAGTAATCAATGGGGGAGGGCCCAGCCCATGGTGGGTGGTGCTGTCCCTGAGCTAGCAGTTATGTTAGAAAGCAGGCTGAGAAAGCCTCGGGGAGCAAATCCATAAGCAACACTGCTCCACGGCCTCTGCATTAGCTCCTGCCTCTAGCTTCCATCCATGCTTGAGTTCCTGCTCTGACTTCCTCCAACGATGGACTATGATCTGGAAATGCAAGACAAATAAATCCTGCCCTTCCCCCACTAGCTTTTTGGTATGGTGTTTCATCACAGTAATAGAAACCCTGACGAAGGCACACGGGAAGGAGAATGAGCCAGCTTTTTTAGCACAGGAAAAAAAAATCTTGTTTTTTGCTGACATTCATATGACAAGCCTAGCAAGTAAAAAGAAAATCATTGTGATTAATTTACGCTCTAAGATTCAGATTCTATTTCCATCAGCTTCTTGGAGTCATACATGTCCCAACACAATGGTTGATTGGATTAGTGGCTTTTGTTCTTCAAAGGACCTTGGGAAACTACAAAGCAGAGACATGAAGGACAGGATTTTTGAATTTGACAGATCAAGAGTTCACATTCATATTATGTCAGTGGCTAACATCTGTATGGCCATATTTTTTTTTTGTTGTTGTTGTTAATTCTACTTCTGTTAAGTTACAGATAACCCATTTTCTTTTATTTGAATATATCTTCAAGTATCCTTTATTAGAACATGTTAACAGTGTACAGGGATCTTGTGATTTTCTTACTAAGAATTCTCTACATCCTGAATGACAGCTAGTTCCAGATTCTGGTAGAGTTGACTGTCATTTTGAGGTACAGACTCTACATACTTATCTGGATTGTTGTGTTGGTTCATGGCATCTCCACAGACAATGGTTTGGCTCTAGTGTGAAGCCATCTTTACTAAGCAAGAGGCTTTATTTTTCATAAAATATGTGACTCAAATATGACTGGAAATTGAGCACATTAGGTGATAATGACTTAAATTTGCTGAATAATTAAGCCTGGGTCCACACATGAGAAATTTAGAAAATCGATATTGACTTTAATTTAACCATGCCTGGAATTTGTATCTAGAATCTGACGCCTCTTGATGTGCGTGTGCTCAGGTCAAGGGACAATCCTAGGTGTCACGCCTCCTCAGGCACTATCCTCTTTTTAAAAATCATTATTTTTTTAGACAGGACCTCTCTCTGGAAGTAGGGCTCATCAGCTGGCTGGCCAAGGAGCTCCAGGGATTTGCCTGTCAACTTCTCTTCACTGCTGGGTGTACCTGGCTGTGCCATCACAACTGGCTTGCAACCATGCCTTCTTGCTTGCACGGGAAGCATTTTATGAACTGACTTAGCTCACCACACATGTATTTTTTTTTATTGAATAACCTATTTTATTGTTGTTTCTTTTTCAATTTTTATTACACTTTTATTAATTACAGTTTATGCACTTTGTATCTCAGCTGTACCTCCCTTCCTCATTCCCTCTCACCCTCCCTCCCTCATCTCCTCCCATGCCCCTCTCCAAGTCCACTGGTAGGGGAGGTCCTCCTCCCCTTCCATCTGACCCTAGTCTATTAGGTCTCATCAGGACTGGCTGCATTGTCCTCCTCTGTGGCCTGGCTAGGCTGCTCCCCCCTCAGGTGGAGGTGATCAAAGAGCCAGCCCATGAGTTCATGTCAGAGATGGTCCCTGTTCCTATTACTGGAGAACCCTATTGGACACTGAGCTGCCATGGGCTACATCTGTGCAGGGGTTCTAGGTTATCTCCATGTATGGTCCTTGTTTGGAGTATCAGTCTCAAAAAACACCCCTCTGTTCAGATTTTTGGTTCTGTTGCTCTTCTTATGGAGCTCCTATCCCCTCCAGGTCTTTCTATGTCCCCCTTCTTTCATAAGATTCCCTGCACTTTGCCCGAAGTTTGACTCTGATTCCCTGCTGGGTGGAGCCTTTCAGAGGCCTCTGTGGTAGGCTCCTGTGCTGTTCCTTGTTTTCTCCATCTTTCAATGTCCGTCCCATTTTGTTGTTTCTTTGTTTCCTTCAATTTTTCAAGTTTTCCCAACCCTTGCTGTGATCAACTTAACTTTAAAGTATGATTTATGCATTTTGCATTTTGTAAAAAAAAAAACAAAACAAAACAAAAACAACTTCCTTTCCTCAAAGTCTCAGATATTGTTTCACTTTTTATTATTATATTTAAAATGTTTTTATTATGACTCCTAGTTTTGATTGTAGAGAATGACATTATTGTACTGTTATTATAAAAATATCTTGTAGGAAGCTAACAATTCTAGAACTTTTCACTAAAATATTGCCATATTCAGATATAGAATTATACACACATTTCTTTGGAAACTTCCTACTCCCGTGACATTTCTCCCTGTTTTTAGGATAATACATTTTTGGTTAATAACATAATATAATGGTTCTTACTACCTAGGACAAATTTCTTCTGTATATAACTTTTCACGATTCATATGGGTATCTGATTCACATTCTCTATCTAATTTTTAAAACTACCTGTTAACATTCTGGTTATATTTCAAATTTTTGACTAAAAACAATTTAAAAACATCCTTTATTTATTCTTTGAATAATGTATCCATTTATCTTGCTGAAATCCACCCCCAACTCTCCCTTCCCACTCCTTCTGGACAATCCCTAACATATCCTCTCCCATACTCATGCTCTCTCTATTTCTCTCTTTCGTTTTGTAATCTGCCAGCTCTGTTTTAGTGCTGCCTCATGGTCTTCTGACTGATCTTGTCTTGGCCTTATCAGATCTAGTGCAGGCATCCATAGTGGGAACGAGTGCATGAGTGCAGCATTTTGTAAGCTAAACTTTTGATTTAAAAAACAAGCCAAATAGAATAGAAAAAAAAAAAAAAAAAAAAAAAAAAACAACAACAACCTGCTTAAACATTCTGGAATTATAGTGGAAAAAAATAAAATAGATCCGGTTAACCATTCAAATGTAATGGTTTCAGGATCGTAGGTAGGAGAATGTTTGACACAAGAAAGCTGTCATGACAACCGCTTATGACACGATGTGACGGCTGATATCTAAACCTTGCCTGATAGTCTGTAGCTCATGGTATTCCCCACCAGGAGATGTTAATCCTTAAAGTAAAACCATATTTTCTGCATGTTTTCCTCATGAAAAGCATGGTTTTGTATGATAGAGTGTATATAGACAGATGAGAGTTAGTATGAATTAGGCAATCATCCTGGTAGCTAACTGGTGCCATGGGTTATAACACCTGATAAAAAGCTCCCTACAGGGAGGATTCAAGGAAACTTTAGAGCTGGAATGATCATCATGACTCCTGCTCTGAACATTTCTGAAGTCATATGGATAAAGAAATAAAAGTTTTTCCCTCAAAGTTTGCACTTGGCACTTGAGCCTTTAGAGCCATTTGTCCCATTACCATTTCTATAGTCATATTTATGATGAAACACTGAAGTTTGGTGTCAGTCTGAACTGCTGAAATCATATTGCATGTGTGTGTGTATAAAACATTTCTTTACTTGCTGTTTGCATGTATGCATGTGTGGACACATCCATGGTGTGAGTATGGAGGTCAGAGGGCAGCTCTGTGGAGTCAGCCCTCTAATTCCACCATGTGAGTTCCAGGGATTGAACACAGGCCCCGGGATTGGCAGAAAGCATGTTTACACACTCAACAATCTTATCAGGTCCCTTAATCACATATTTTAAACCCGGACTTGGCTCTAAGATGTGGAAATGTGAATATAAGACAAGAAGGGAGGGGACTGTGGAAAAAGGAAAGTGGGAGATGAGAGTGACAAGGGGCTGTGATTCCTTGGTGGGAGGTATCAGAAAATACCCTCTAAAGACAACCTAGCTTAAAACCTTTGACATGAAAAGTTGTCAGTATTTTATTTTAGGTAAAGTTAGTATTTACTATGAGAAAACATTTGCTCAGAAGGGACTTAAAAGTTAAGTTTCAGAAAAGACCCCTTTGCCCTGATTTTTTGGTTCTGTTGCTGTCCTTGTGGAGCTCCTGTCCCCTCTAGGTCTTTCTATCTCCCCCTTCTTTCATAAGACTCCCTGCACTCTGCCCAAAGTTTGGCCATGAGTCTCAGCATCTGCTTTGATACCCTGCTGTGTCGAGTCTTTCAGAGACCCTCTGTGGTAGGCTCCTGTCCTGTTTCTTGTTTTCTCCCTCTTCGGTCCCATTTGCCTTTCTGAATGAGGATTCAGCATCTTACCCAGGGTCCTCCTTCTTGCTTAGCTTCTTTAGGTGTACAGATTTTAGTATGTTTATCTTATATTATATGTCTAATATCCACTTATAAGTGAGTATATACCATGTGTGTCTTTCTGCTTTTGGGATACCTCACTCAGGATGAGCTTTTCTAGCTCCCACCATTTGCCTGCTAATTTCATGATTTCCTTGTTTTTAATTGCTGAGTAGTATTCCACTGTGTAAATGTACCAGAATTTTAGATAGCCTAGAACCTCTGGACAGATGTAGCACATGGCAGCTCAGTCTCCAAGTGGGTTCCCTTTAAGGGGAACAGAGACTGTCTCTGACATGAACTCAGTGGCTGGATCTTTGATCACCTTCCCGTGAAGGGGGAACATCCTTACCAGGCCACAGAGGAAGACAATTCAGCCAGTCCTGATAAGACCTGGTAGGCTAGGGTCAGAGGGAAGGGAAGGAGGACCTCCCCTATCAGTGGACTTGGGGAGGGTCATGGGAGGAGATGAGAGAGGGAGGATGGGATTTGGAGGGGATGGGGAAGGGGGCTACAGCTGGGATACAAAGTAAATAAAGTGTAATAAACAAATAAATAAAATTTAAAAATAATAAAAATTAAAATTAAAAAATAAATTTCTTTTGAGTTTTGGGACACACCCCTAACCAAGAACCTATTTGTAATTGATAACTGCTGAGCAATGGATAATCAGTTTTCTTCAGGGAAGGGCCCATGCTTCAGATTAGATGACCAACATTAAAAAGGCTCCATGTTTGTTTGTTTGTTTTGTGTGTGCGTTCTTTTGTGTTTATAGTTTGATGTTTTTGTTTTTTGTTTGTTTTTTTGAGAGAGAGAAGAGAGAGAAAAAGAGAGAGAGAGAGAGAGAGAGAGAGAGAGAAGGAGCCTGGTATGGTGATACATACCTGTAATCCCAGCAGAGACAGGGTGATCTCTGAGAGTTTGAGGCCCGTGCCTGGTCAAAGTGAGTCCAGAACAGCCAATGCTACATAGAGAAACCCTGTCTCAGAAAAGAAAGCCAAAGTGCTTGAAGTTGGGTGTGTTGGGACCTGGGGAGGATCTGTGAGGACTTGGGGGAGGAAAATGAACATGATGAAAACATCTTTTATGAAAATGAAGGAAAATTAAAAATATAATGAAAAAAAATCTAGGCTATAACAAACTAAGCAAAGAAACTTGACAGTCAAAGAGAAAGCCAGAGTCAAGACCCGTGAATGCCTGTGTGTGCCAGAGAAGAAACGCTGTGTGGTGGGGTAGAATGCTAGCTCTGTTATCGCTTCCTTCCAGGCACAGGCATTGATAATAGTACCCAGCCATCTTGATAATAGTACCCAGCCCAAAAGGAAGTCATGTGATCCTAAGCTCTGATACTGTTGTGGGAGGCAGTACCACGTGGCTTCAGGGAAATGGGATACGAGTACAGAATGTGCTAAGTATCTCAGGAGGAGGAAGGATGAAGCTTCTGATGAAATAATTGGGAGGTCATAAGTCACATATTCGTATCCTATTCGCATTTTATGAGGTGCTGTTGACAGTTTCCCACAGAGCAGCCTTACGTCCAAATACAGAAGGACTCTCAGTCTGTTAACTCTCCAAATCCGAAATAGGATTCCTGATGCTTTGTGGAGCATAAACTATTAGACGTTTCTAGGAAACTAGGAAATGCCACCGTAAAGGACCATTACCTTGCTTTAGGACGTTTTCCTGCAGACATAGGTAGTTTTGCAAAGGTTGGGAAGGGAATGAAATTTCTAAGCCAACCATTTTAAGGCTGGGCTCAGATAATCACCTTCCCTGGGAATTCCATCTCTGAAATTTATGAGTTCTCTATCAGGTAGCACTATCGTAACTTCATGTTCCAGTAGCCTCTGATCTTCTGGATAATCATTTTTCTTCTCATCTGTGTGCTAGGTAAGATTGGGATCGAGGTGCTTGCTTCACGACATGAGCAATCAAAAGCAAGAAGCATCAAGGCCTTTCTGCATTAATAAATATGAAGATAGGGCTTATTTCTTAATTCAAATAGTGTATCTGTTAGAAGGTAGCTGGGACAGTTACATTTTATTATGAAAGATATGCCAATATGCACATTATAATCCTCTATTCACATATATAGCTAAGTTCTCTTGAGAGACTTTATTATATTTCAGGAAAATAACTTAGGTGATTAGGGTATCATGCACAGTATCTTGCAGTTATGAAAAAGCACTCAGAATTAAACTGAAATATAAGCAAGGCCGACCTCTGGCTTCCCTCTTGTTCATTGTGTTCTAGCGAAGTTAGCTGTGATATAGTTGAGTGAACACTGTCTGGAGAGACACGCTGCTCAGTTTTCACCATTGAGGCTCGCTCATTACATTTCTATTTATGACGCTCACATCCACCCATGTTTTCCTTGCCTTGTTCCTGCCATTACAGAGTGCAGTAGTTGCTATGGAAACATTCAGATTAAGGTGTATTTCTTAACTCGAATAGTACGTTGGTTAGTTCCAGTGACTTGGTTCACAGCAGTTTGAACTCTGCTGATGCTGTTTCCAGATCATCTGCTGCAGATAGCAAATACTATCCAGGAGACAGGGAGAAGGAGAAGGAATGAGGAGCTGTAGGGGAGAGGGAGATGGAGGGGAAGTGAAGAAGTGAAGTCAGAGATACATTTGGACATTGAGACTAATGCTAATACACATGTTTCATCCTTGAGCCCATACATAAAGAAACAATAAAATAAAATAAAACTCATGACAGGTATAGTAGGTGAAGCTTTCAAAGAGTTCATTTGTTTTTCCTTCTGCTTTCTTTTATTTTTTTCAGTGCCTAGGTGCTTCAATATTAGGTTCCATGAATCCCATGTCTCAGGCAGATTCATGCTGTGAAGTGCTCATATTTCCCTAGTCATTCTGCTTTATATTCAGTAGATTTCTCAGTTTTGCATTATGTAACATTATAGCAAGACAGAAGACGTGTGATATCAATCATCTTGGGGACTTATCTGATGAGTAGGTTCTGCACGAAGATAATCATTGCTATTCAGAATCAACTCATCTTAACTGCCCACCCAGAGCACACCACGTTTCTGGGTAACAGTATCCTTCATTCCTGGATAGACCAATTCATGAAAAAGATGGACACAGAAAATATAAGCAGAGCAGATCTTGCTCTCCCAAACCCACAAGAATCCCCAAGGTAAGCAAAGACTGCAGTTTTGTCTTGTTTTTTTTTTTTTCCACTGAAATTATTTATCAAGCTAGAGAAATTCACAGTGCTGAGCAGGCAAATGACATTTTATAGGTTTATGCACAGATTCAAGTAAATTACTTAACTTTCTTAGTGTCTTTCTCTCTCAGAAGTTGGGAGCAAGATTTTTACTTGACTTGAAAACTGGGAATACGAGATTTTTCTAACACTAGGGATTCGTGGTTCGGGGTATGAGACAGGGAATTTGAACATATAGATCTTTTACCTCTGTGTCTGATGTGTGGTTTAGGGATCTGAGGCTTTACACATGACCTTGTTCTTGGTTGGCCTTTGTGACACTTAGGGCATGGGATTCTGCACCCAAGATTAAAATAGGAATGGAGATTGAGCTAGTCCCTAAAAACAGTCCTTTGCATATGGAGTTGTATGCACCCTCGAAAAGCATTCAGATACATTTCCGTGCTAAAGTCACTTTGAGGTTAACAGACAAGCATATTTGGTTGTTTTTGTTTTAATTATAGATACAGAGGGGTAGAAAGAAACTAATGGAAACCAAGGACGAGCAAGAACATGTGCCTTTTGTTCTATTATGGTCTGTGTAAACACTTGGGTAACATTCTAGTGTCGATGGTCAGTTGCTTTGACTCTCTGAGCCTTTTTCTCAGACACTATACCAAAGAGTTCAACTACAGAATTCTTTAAAGAAGCAATTAACAAGCAACTCTCCAGTTTCTGACAATTAACCGCATCACACGGGGAATTAGAGGATTTTTGTATGATTGAATTTTTGTAAATTTCAGTGTGCCTGACATTGAACTCTTGGAAGCATCTGCTGAGAAAGCTCTGCCAGAGAAGCCAGTCTTGTCCCCTCCACAGCAGACATGGCAGACATTACTGAAGAGAGAGTTGGAGTTCCTGGGGGTGAGTGCCAGCTCCAGGAAAGAGTATTTAGTTGTATTAACATTATCTTTCGTGAGCTGATGAGGAGTGATAGGTCCTATAGCATTCTTTTTAGGTGAGGAATTGAGGGTATATTTTACACACTCTGGGAAGAAGAGAGAAGCCCTTTCTCTTGAAGACTTTAAGTTACTGGGTCACGAATGGAAAACAGGAATGAAGAACACTCAATGTCTGTTGTTAATTAGATAGAAAAATTACTCAAGTTCATCAAAACTATGTAAATAAAGATTGTCACATGTGCTGATAATGTATGCATTAGATTCTACTAGTCAGAGTTCAATTATTTTTCATAGTGAATAGAAGACAGTGAAAATTCTCACATCTAGGTCAATCTAAGGGAAGCCTATGACCCTAAAGAGATTTCTCAGATTCAGTCTTACAGAGAAATTACAACCTTGAGAAAATATATCCTAACTTTATATAATTCATGTTTCCCACAGGTGACACAGATTCTGGCTGGTTTGATATGCCTTTACTTTGGAACAATCGTCTGCTCTGTGCTTCACACTTCAGACTTTGATGAGGAAGTGCTTTTATTATACAGAACAGGCTATCCGTTCTGGGGAGCGGTTCTGGTGAGAACATATCTGTAATTGTTTTTGAAATAATGCTGACCAGAGAGTTTATTTTGATCAAATCTAAGTACTTATGTCTCGAGTTTCAACAATATCTACAGTTCTGCGCTCATATGCACACAGCATAAATGTAGTTTCCAAAGAGCTCTTCCTATGTATATACTCATTAACAAGAGCAATTAACATTAAAAGATTCTTACCACAGTTAAATGTGCTTTAAACCATTAACATACCTTTATTAGCTAAAAGACTTGTGGCTGTATGAAAATTTAAGAGAATAAGTGCATAACTATTTAAAAAGTTAAAAGATTTGTGTAAGACTTGCATTCAAGAAAATACCCTTAGCACTATTTATTAATTAAATTACATTATAAGTACATACATTTTATCTGTTAATAAAGACATGTTAGTACTGGAGAGAGGCCTTAGTAGTTAAGGGTACTTGCTGTCCTTCCACAGGACCTTGGTTCAGTTCTTGGTACCATGTCATTTGTTCATGACCACCTCCAACTCCCTGCTCAAAAGAATAAGAACCTTCTCCTAAACTTCTTGGGCATTTTCACACATGTGGCAAAAGATACACAGACATATACACATACTTGCACATACATTAAAAAAATCTAAAAAAAAGACAATAACATAAAAAGTTATATTTAAGATATTGCTCATGTGAGAACAGATTAACAATATTGGATATTAACAATATTAACAATATTCATCTGTCCAGGCCTTTCGGCCACTAATTTACTAAATTCCTTTTCAACATCATACTGTCTGGAAAGCAGGTCGACAGAATGAGATCACAAGGACATATAGCTTTATATATGTATGGTGCACATACAATAAAGAGCACATCCTGTGTATAGAATAATTCTGTGTATAGAAGGTGTAGAATCTGATAAAATTTGACTCATATATACACACACAAAAAAATATTAGCTCATATGCCACCTTCAATACAACAAGCTTATTTATGATTTTGAAAGTTCCATTCGCTTCCCTACAATTTGTCCCGTCTCTCTCTGATCCGTGACTTTTCATCCTGAAGGAATCACTATAATGGAACATTAGTTTTCCATTTATAGAGCTGTGTAGAAATGGAATTTGTATGCTGCAATGTCTCTTACACCTACCTTCCTTCATTCCACAAAATTATTGTGTATTATAGTTCAGTTATGGAGCTATATTTAAATCTAAGGAAACTATCACATTGGTTTGATACACTGCTAAGTGTGTAGTTCTTAGACCTCTTGGTCATGTGCTCAAGAAGATTCTTAACCACCTACCATGTTTTCCTTGAACTTTTTATTTTGCTTTCAAACATTTAGCTTTAAAATTTATTTATTCTCTCTTCCCCACTCTCTCTGCATGTGTGTGTTTGTTCGTGTGTGTGTGTGTGTGTGTGTGTGTGTGTGTTTGCATGTGTATGTGTGTATGTCATGAGCATCATGGTGCTCATGTGGAGGTCAAAGAACAACTTTACATGTCAGGTGTCTTTTGCTACCGTGTGAGATCCAGGAATTGAACTTGGGTCATTGGGCCTGTGTTGTGTTCAAACACTCTGCCTGCTGGAGCATCTCCTAGGCTCAGATATTTGGCTCTTTAAGTGACTCTGGACATACAAATCTCATTTTCTCAGAGGGTGTTCTGAGTTTGAGGTCTCAATTTTTTATTTTTACCAAATATTGGCAAATGTCCATTTTCCTAGCTAACTATACGGCTATGTGCTGCATATCAGACTCCATAGCTACACAGGGCGTGGATACCTTCTCTGGCCAGGCTGACAGTGTGAGACAGATGATATTAATCAAACATCACAATAATTGAGAAGACTGTTAAAGCTGTACAGCAGCTGAGAGCCTTAGTGCTTCTTTTCCTTTTTCTTTCTGTGTGGCTCAGGCTTTCCTCAGACTTACAACCTTCCTGCATCAGCCTCCTGAGTGCCGGGATAGCGGGCATGTGCCCCTCAGCTCAGAACCTGTATTTTATCAATGCTTTCGCATGATTTGTATAACTAGTCGGCTTTGAGAAGCGCGTTATAGGAAATGATAAATGCTGGTCTCACGGGAGGTTTCTAGCCTTGCGGAACCCCTACAACCTGCTTTTGTGTTTCAAGGGTGGGGAAGGAATACACCAAGAGAGCACTGACTCACTTTGATTTCTCTTCTGTTTCTCTTTGGACAGTTTATTTTGTCTGGATTTTTGACAATTATGTCTGAAAGGAAGAACATACTGTATCTGGTGAGTCACAGCTATGTTTTCATTTCATTCATTCTTCCAAGGCAAGAAAAGTGGAATTTTAGGGCTATTAAGAGAGACACATCAGTATCAGCTATATAATAGAGTGTAGATATGTGGGTTTCTCAATCCCTTTGTGCTGAAAGGCTTTTTGCAGCAAAAGTCGGATAAAATTGTTAGAAACATGAATTGTGTGGATAAACAGTGAAATTTGATCACTTTGACATCATTTAAAAGAGGCAGAAACTGATATTGTCCTTGTGTGCATTTAAATAGAGTCTTATGATTAGTTATGTAATCAGTTTCCAACAGAGATGACTTGAGTGCAGACTACGCGTGATTGAGTCGTGTGTGTATGTGTGTGTGTGTGTGTGTGTGTGTGTGTGAAAGAGAGAGAGAGAGAGAGAGAGAGAGAGAGAGAGATGCTGGGGATTGAGCCTCTGACCCTCTGCAATGCTTAACCCTGTGGTCCACTGCTGAGCTACATGCTTTTCAGAGGAAAATTCAATCTCAGAGGGAAACAGACACTTGCCAGATGATCAGCAGCTTTGCAAGAGTTCCCTATTTAACTAGAGTTTTGAACCAGCTTTGAGTTACTGTACAGGACCAGCTCTGAAGGCCAGACCAGTAGATAGCCTGCTGCCACATGCAACCCCAGGGCTGAATGTTCTTTGCTATCAGGTGAGAGGAAGCTTGGGAGCAAACACCCTCAGCAGCATCGCCGCAGGGGTAGGGATGGTCATACTGATCCTTAATCTGAGCAACAGCTCCGCTTATATGAACTATTGTAAGGATCTAAATGAGGACGACGGATGCTTTGTGGCCTCTTTTATCACAGTATGTATTTCTAGTGAAAATGCTAACGCTCTGGTTCCTGACTTATTATGACCCACTCATCCCTTCTTTTGTTTTCCCAGAGGCACAATTCCTCCCTTTGAAATCTCCGTCTCGTATCATACAGTTCTGTACTTTCCGGGGGTGGTTGGCTGGGTGGGTGGTGATGGCCTTACTCCTGGCCACATTTCTTAAGCTTGGAGTCATCATCTCCAAGCAGCCACTTCCTGGTTTCCTGTGTGTGTGTGAGTTTATAATGTCTGCTTCTGGGAACGGGGGGTGAAAGGAGGGGCGCCTGTAAGGGAGTTCATCTGTCTGCAATTTTGCCTTTTGGATGGTTGTTGTTCGACAGGAAATGGTGTTGATGATGCTGTTTCTCACTGTCCTGGCCTTTTTCAGTGCTGTGTTGCTCACTATCTATAAGGTTGGAGAAGAATTTGAAAGGAAAAAGGTCAGTAGGAAATCCTGACTAGTGTGCTATTTTGTGCTTTTATTCTTTTAAAACATGGCCTGAATTTTCTGGAATTATTATTATTTTTTTTTCCTGAAAACCTATTTCTCAAAAAACCTGGCTTTCATATCTTCTATTGCAAATCTTGTTTTACATGCTGAAGTGACACATGGTCATAGCACAATCCTGTGAAGGTTAGACAAATGGAATCTTTATAACTACAGAAATTGTGGGTGCTTTAAAGGGGTTGCATGTGGGAAGTGAGTTATCAGCAGTGTTCAGTGGAAACACTCAGTGGTTAGACTTTCCTTTTTTATCCCCAAAGAGCGTGTTATGTTTTCTTCTGCTCTCTCCCTTTCTTTTTATTTTTCAAAAAAAAAATATTTTTTCTTTCCACTTTTTTACTGCTCTACATAAGCCTTGAAGTTTCTTTTCCTCTCGATTTATGGTGGCAACTGCATTGTCACCTGCTGCGCATATTTGTTATATTATCACCCGCTGT
The DNA here is from genome assembly GCF_907164565.1 of Psammomys obesus. Taxonomy (NCBI): domain Eukaryota; kingdom Metazoa; phylum Chordata; class Mammalia; order Rodentia; family Muridae; genus Psammomys; species Psammomys obesus. The sequence goes on from NW_026592510.1 coordinate 24,094,220, forward strand.
TACTAACGTAAATCTTAAAAATGGAGCCCACCACCACCTTCTATGTTCACTTTCAGACACCCCAGCCTCTCCACTTCTTATGACCACTGTCCCAAGTCAGACAGTAAAACAACACTTCAGACACAGCAGAACATCAGTAAATTGTCTCCCACATGGTTTCCTTTAGCCTCCACTGGACATCTCATTTGGTTTCTGGACTTTAAGGGAATAATTTGAGTGTTGTGAGAGGAAGGTGAAATTCAAAAGACAGAAGAAGAGACAGATCTGTGACAAGACTTCTAGAATTGGAAAGTTCTGGATAATTGATATAGGATTTTTTTTTCCTTATCAGGCCACAGATGATCGTCTTTATGAAGAATTAAATGTTTATTCACCAATTTACAGTGAGTTGGAGGACAAAGGGGAGACATCTTCTCCTGTTGATGCATAAGAATCAAAGGACCAGAATCATCTGCTGAATCCTGAGAGTCAATTGCTAAATGACTTGCACAGCATTATGGCAAAATTTCCATTTGCTCCACATTCTGCCAGTCATACAATTAGGTTTTTTAAAAAAGTATCTCTGAGTTAGCTGCTTCCTTACAGCATCCATTTGGTACACGTGAACTTCATTCATTCACAAGCAGCTCAACCCAAAGTGAAACACTGAAACATACTTAAAAACTCAGTCACTTGAAACACAAGACTGAAAAAAATGGGAATAGGAGCATGTAGAGTGGTCACAAAAATATGTTAAAAATGAAAATCCTTGATTCAATAATTTGGTTTTTTTGTCTTTATGGTGTTAGTTTCCTTAAATGTTAGATATCTGCTTACACTTCCCTATGGAATTTCTTTTTTTGCATTTTTTTTTATTAATTATTACTATTTATTACAAGTTATTCACTTTGTATCCCTGCTGTGGCCCTCTCCCTCATCTCCTCCCAATCCCACCCTCCCTCCTCCTTCTCTCCCTATGGCCCTCCCTGATTAGGGAGGTCCTCCTCCCCTTCTATCTGACCCTAGCCTATCAGGTCTCATCAGAACTTGCTGCGTTATTTTCCTCTGTGGCCTGACAAGGCTGCACCCCCAGGGGGAGGTGATCAGAGAGGCTGCCACTGAGTTCATGCCAGAGAAAGCCCCTGTTCCCCTTACCAAAAGTTGGGCTATGAGTCTCAGCCCCGGCTTTGATACTTCAATCAGTGGAGTCTTTTAAGGGGCCTTCTGTGGTAGGCTCCTGTCCTGTTCCTTGTCTTCTCCTGCTTCCGATGTCTATCATGTTTGCCCTTCTGAATGAGGATTTAGCATCTTCCCTAGGGTCTTCCTTTTTGTTTAACTTCTTTAGGAGAATAGATTTTAGTATGTTTATCCTATATTATATGTTTAATAGCCACTTATGAGTGAATGTATACCATGTGTCTATTTCTGCTTCTGGGTTACATCACTCTAGATGACCTTTTCTAGTTCCCACCATTTGCCTGCAAATTTCATGATTTCCTTGTTTTTAATTGCTGAGTAGTTTTCCATTGTGTAAATGTACCACAAATTTCTGCATCCATTCCTCTGTTGAGGGACATCTGGCTTGTATCCAGCTTCTGGTAATTACAAATAGAGCTGTTACGAACATGGTTGAGCAAATGTCCTTGTTGCATAGTTGAGCATATTTCATAATTTCTTGTTTTTTCTTTTTTCTTTTTGTCTTGTATGGTATGTTATGTGAGCCCACATCTGGGACTGTGAGGAACTGCAGGCAGGGAGTGAGGACCTGATGTCTCTGTCATCTGAGAGAAAGCCACCTGCTTCTTTCTCCCTGTTTGGTCTTCCTCCACAGAATCCTAGATCAGGAGGGTAAACTGTGGACTATCTTTTAGAAATGAATTCCACAATTATTTTCTACTCTTTCCTTCCTTCTTTCTTTCTCTCTCTTTCTTTCCTTCTTTTCTTTTTCCTTTCACCTTTTATTAAAATAAGTTATTTTCTCATACACTATATCCTGACTACAGCTTTCCCTCCCTCTACTCTTCAGTCTATTATTCGGGTTGACTTTTCCCCAGGATCTTGCCTGCTTTTTACTCAGCCCCAGATTCCATGTCCTGTGTACTCACCTGGGGCAGGGCTGCAAATCTCTTGTGGAAACAGTTCTGACATTTTGGTGTCAGAATAAAATGCCTTCTTACTGCTTTCTTGAAGAGAATGAGACAGCTAACTTTATCCAACACACTTTTAAAAGTAAATGACCTCACCTCTTGCCAGGGGCTATTATGCATTATCCAGTTACATCTAGTTTCTGATACTGAACTTGTGCTTCTGCAGCGTTTGCTAGTATTTCTATAGTAGGGGATGGTGTTTACATTTCTCCTTAAAACTTCATTTCTCCTGCTTTTCTATATTTACATCATTTGGAGAAATGATGTCAGTGAGGACCATCCTATTTTTGTATTGCTTTAATTTTTTTTATATGTGTCAGTGATTATGTGTCATATGTGAGAATGTTCAAGAAGATCAGAAGAGGGTATTGGATGTCCTGGAGCTAGAGTTACAGGCAGTTGTGAGATTCCTGAAGTGAGTCCTGGGAACCAAACTCAGGTCTTCTCAAAGAATTGGAAGCACTTTTAAGCACTGAGTTATCTCTCCAGCCTTTCTCTTTTTATTTTATGACAATGAAATGGTGGATTTTTTTTCAGTAGTTTAACATCTCAACCTCTTGTGAGTGCTTCTTAGGACTTGTGAGTCCTTCTAAGGACTCTTGTGAGTGTCTTAAAAAAAAAAACTGTGAGTGTATGGTGTATGTGCGCACGCAAGCTCACAGACGCTATAGCGTGTGCCATTCTTCACTTTGAGGCAGGGGTTCTTGTCTGTCACTACCTGTACGATGCTGGCAAACCCATGAGCTTCTAGGAAGTCTCTTGCTTTTCTCCTATTCCCATCTTTCCATAGGCACAGTGGTATCTGATTCCACATGGATCCTGGGAATCTGAACTCAGGTCTTCACGTGGCAAGCACTTTACTCACTGAGCCATCTCTTCAGCCCACAAGCTTAAGGAAAAAAGAAATTATAGCTTGAACTTTACCCCAGAAGTTGTAAGTAGCCCTATGCCTTTCTCATCGTTTCCAGGTGTTCTTGCAAGGTCAACAAGCCTCGATGTCTGTCACATGATGCATTTTCAACCTCCCACCCTGTACTTTACTATTCTTTTTATGCTTCAGTCCCAATTTAGATGCTATTCTATTTGCTCTATCGCCCAAGATCTAGTAGGCAGTAAAGCATCTTGAGTTTAGGCTTTTGTCTAAGTGTAAGGACATGAGTCACCATAGCACACCAAAGAAGACCAAAACAAAACAAAACAATACATCGACCAGCCATGGTCACCACTGATACACTGGCTGTCGTGTTCCCTCCGCAGGGGCTTCCAGGTTTGCTCTTTAGTTACTAACTTTGCTGTCTTCTCTCACCTGTTGGAACACAAACCATCTATGACCCCCGTCTTCCACAAGACTCCCTGTGTTCTGCCCAAAGATTGGCTGTGAGTCTCAGCATCTGCTTCAATCCCCTGTGGGGTGGAGTCTTGCAGAGGACATCTATGGTAGGCTCCCATCCTGTTCCCTCTCTTCAACCACTTCTGGTGTCTATTATGTTTGTCCTCTGAATGAGAATTAAGCATCCTCCCTAGGTTCCTCCTTGTTATTTGGCTTTTTTAGATCTGTGGATTTTAGTATGATTGTCCTGTAGTATATGGCTAATATCTGCTTATAAGTGAGTGTATACCAAGAGTGCAGGGAGTCTTGTGGAAGAATTGGGGGATAGAAGGACCTGGATGGGACAGGAGCTCCACAAGGAGAGCAACAGAACCAAGAAATCTGGGCCTGGGTGTGTGTGTGTGGGGGGGTGCTGCAGAGAATGATGCACCAACCAAGAAACATGCATGGAGAGGACCTAGGCCCTCCTGCTCAGATGTAGCCTATAGGCAACTCAGTCTCTATGAGGGTTCCCTAATAAGGGGAGCAGGGGTGATATGGACTCAGTTGCTTGCTCTTTGATTTCTTCTCCCTGGCAAGGTGGCCTTACCAGGCCACAGAGGAAGAGGATCCAGGCAGTCTTGAGGAGAACTGATAGGCTAGGGTCAGATGGTAGGGGAGGAGGGCTCCCCTTTTCTGTAGTCTAGGGGATGGGGATGGGGGAAGAGGGAGGGAGGGTGGGATTGGGAAGAGATGAGGGAGAGGCTACAATCTGAATATAAAGTGAATAAATTATAATAAATAAATAAATAAGAAAATAACATTTCCTAGAGTAAACTATATTGCCTTTACTCACTCTTATGTTAATCCCATTCAAATTTGGGAGCTATTTATTCACAACAGTATTAGTTATTTTCCCTATTGCTGTAACAAAACACCATGACCAAGGCAATTTATAGAAGAAAGAGTTTATTTGGGCTTATCATAGTGGAGGATTAGAGTCCATGATAGTAGAGCAAAGGCATGGTGGCAGAGGCAGAAAACAGTGCTCATATCTTGAACAGTAAGAATGAAATAAAGTGTGAACTAAAAATAGTGTGAATCTCAAAGCCCATCTATAATGACTTACTTTATGCAACAATGCCACACCTCCTAAGCCTTCTCAAATAGTGCTACCAACTGGGGACCAAGAATTGGAATATCTGAGCCTATGGGGGATGACATTCTCATTCAAACCACCAACATCCAAATAGCTGACTTAACTACTCAGCTTGATATTTTTAACAAATTTAAAATAATTGGCTTCATGCCAACCATTCAAATAAAACAAACTCTACCTTCTGTGAATCTCAGTTTTCTAAAATCACTCAGAGTGGAAAATGCAAGACTAGCTTCTAGAACTCTCTGCCTCTTTCTTTGCCACTTGTCATTTTTCTCGATGTGGCTGAAAAGATCTTGATTTTTATCTCTGAAGAATTGTTCTCCTTCTCCAAAATAGACCATATAGTTGGTCATAAAGCAAGCCTCAACAGATACAAAAAGATTGAAATAATCCCTTGTATTCTATCTGACCACCATGGACTTAAGCTGGACCTGAACAACAATAGAAATAACAAACAGCCTACACGCACATGGAAACTGAACAACTTGTTACTCAACGACAGCTGGGTTAAGGAAGAAATAAAGAAAGAAATTAAAGACTTCCTAGAATTCAATGAAAATGAAGGCACAACATACCCAAATTTATGGGGCACACTGAAAGCAGTGCTCAGGGGAAAATTTATAGCACTAAGTGCCTGCAAGAAGAAATTCATAACATCACATACAAACAACTTAATGGCCCAACTGAAAACCCTAGAAAAAAAAGAAGCAGATACACCCAAGAGGAGCAGAAGGCTGGAAATAATCAAACTCAGGGCTGAAATCAATCAATTAGAAACAAATAAAACTATTCAAAGAATCAATGAAACAAAAAGCTGGTTCTTTGAGAAAAATCAACAAGATAGACAAACCCTTAGCAAAACTAACTAAAAAGCAGAGAGAATCTATCCAAATCAACAAAATCAGAGATGAAAAGGGTGACATAACTACAGACACAGAGGAAATTCAAACAATCATTAGGTCATACTACAAAAGCCTATATGCCACAAAATTTGAAAACCTAAATGAAATGGACAATTTTCTTGATAGATTCCATCTTCCAAGATAAAGTCAAGATCAGATAGAAAGACTGAACAGCCCTATATCCCCCAAGGAAATTGAAGCAGTCATTCACAGTCTCCCCTCCAAAAAAAGCCCTGGGCCAGATGGTTTCAGCGCGGAATTCTACCAGACCTTCAAAGAAGTGCTCACACCAATTCTCCTCAAACTATCCCACAAAATAGAAACAGAAGGTACATTACCAAACTCATTCTATGAAGCAACAGACCCTGATATCTAAACCACACAAAGACCCAACAAAAAAAGAGAACTTCAGACCTATCTCTCTTATGAACATTGATGCAAAAATACTCAATAAAATACTTGCAAATCGAATCCAAGAACACATCAAAGATATCATCCACCACGACCAAGTAGGCTTCATCCCAGGCATGCAAGGGTGGTTCAACATACGGAAATCCATCAATGTAATCCACCACATAAACAAACTGAAGGAGAAAAACCACATGATCATCTCCTTAGATGCTGAAAAAGCATTTGACAAAGTCCAACACCCATTCATGTTTAAAGTCTTGGAGAGATCAGGGATACAAGGCACATATCTAAACATAGTAAAGACAATATACAGCAAGCCTATAGCCAACATCAGACTCAATGGAGAGAAACTTAAATCAATCCCACTGAAATCAGGGACAAGACAAGGCTGCCCACTCTCTTCCTACCTCTTCAACATAGTACTTGAAGTCCTAGCCAGAGCAATAAGACAACTAAAGGAGATCAAGGGGATACAAATCGGAAAGGAAGAGGTCAAAGTGTCACTATTCGCAGATGATATGATAGTATATATGAGCGACCCCAAAAATTCAACCAGAGAACTTCTCCAGCTGATAAACACCTTCAGCAAAGTGGCAGGATACAAAATCAACTCGAAAAAATCAGAAGCCCTCCTGTATACCAAAGACAAAAGGGCTGAGAAAGAAATTAGGGAAACAACACCCTTCACAATAGCCACTAATAACATAAAGTACTTTGGGGTGACACTAACCAAGCAAGTGAAAGACCTGTTTGAGAAAAACTTCAAGTCTCTGAAGAAAGAAATTGAAGAAGATCTCAGAAGATGGAAAGATCTCCCATGCTCATGGATTGGTAGGATTAACATTGTGAAAATGGCCATCCTGCCAAAAGCAATCTACAGATTCAATGCAATTCCCATCAAAATACCAACTCAATTCTTTACAGACCTTGAAAAAAAGATTCTCAGCTTCATATGGAGAAACAAAAAACCCAGAATCTCCAAAACAATCCTGTACAACAACAGATCATCTGGAGGTATCTCTATCCCCGATCTCCAGTTGTACTACAGAGCAATAGTAATAAAAACTGTATGGTATTGGCACAAAAACAGAAAGGAGGATCAATGGAACAGCATAGAAGACCCAGAAATAAACCCACACACCTATGAATACTCGATTTTTGACAAAGAAGCCAAATCCATTCAATGGAAAAAAGACAGTATCTTCAACAAATGGTGCTGGTCCAACTGGATGTCCACATGCAGAAAAATGAAAATAGATCTCTATTTATCACCCTGCACAAAACTAAAGTCCAAGTGGATTAAAGACCTCAACATAAAACCAGATACTCTAAATCTGTTAGAAGAAAAAGTGGGGAACAGCCTAGAACTCATTGGCACAGGAGACAACTTCCTGAACAGAACACCAACAGCACAGGCTCTAAGAGCAACAATCAATAAATGGGACCTCATGAAACTGAAAAGCTTCTGTAAAGCAAAGGACACTGTCATCAAAACAAAATGACTGCCTACAGATTGGGAAAGAATCTTCACTAACCCTTTATCTGACAGAGGACTAATATGGAGTATATACAAAGAACTAAAGAAGCTGAAAAGCAGCAAACCAAGTAATCCAATTAAAAAATGGGGAACAGAGCTAAACAGAGAATTCTCGATAGGGGAATATCGAATGGCAGAGAAACACTTAAAGAAATGTTCATCCTCATTAGCCATCAGGGAAATGCAAACCAAAACGACCCTGAGATATCACCTTACACCCATCAGAATGGCCAAGATGAAAAACTCAAGGGACAACACATGCTGGAGAGGTTGTGGAGAAAGGGGAACCCTCCTCCACTGCTGGTGGGAATGTAAACTGGTACAACCACTCTGGAAATCTATCTGGCGCTTTCTAAGACAATTAGGAATAGTGCTTCCTCAAGACCCAGCTATACCACTGCTAGGTATATACCCAAAGTTTGCTCAAGCACACAAAAGGGATATTTGCTCAACCATGTTTATAGCAGCTTTATTTGTAATAGCCAGAACCTGGAAACAACCCAGATGTCCTTCAACGGAGGAATGGGTATAGAAATTGTGGTATTTTTACACAATGGAATACTACTCAGCAATCAAAAAGGAGGAAATCATGAAATTTGCAGGCAAATGGTGGGATCTAGAAAAAATCATCCTGAGTGAAATATCCCAGAAGGAGAAAGACAAACATGGTATATACTCACTTATAGAGACCTATAAGATATGATAAACATAATGAAATCTATACACCTAAAAAAGATAATCAAGAGAGCAGACATGGGGTAAGATTATCAATCCTCGTTTAGAAAGACAGATGGGATGCGCATTGAACATATGACAGGAGTCTACTGAGCACATTTGAAAGACTCTAACTAGCAGTGTTTTCAAAGCAAAGACTCATGACCAAACCTTTGGCAGAGTACAGGGAATCATAACAAAGAAGGGGAGTTAGTCTGATGAGGAAAGGATAGGAGCTCCACAAGGACCAAATATATCTGGGCACAGGGTCTTTTCTGAGACTGACATGCAACCAAGGACCATGTATGAATGTAACCTAGAACCTCTGCTCAGATGTAGCCTGTGGTAGCACAGTAACCAATTGGCTTCCCATAGTGAGGGGAACAAAGGCTATTTCTAAGAGGAACTCAATGACTGGCTCTTTGGCCTCCCCACCCCCCCAAGGGAGGAGCAATCCTGTTAGGCCACAGAGGAGAGCTTTGCAGCCAGTCCTGAAGATACCTGATAAAACAGGATCGGATGAATGGGGAGGAGGTCCCCCCCATCAATGGACTTGGCAAGGGGCACAGTGAAGATGAGGGAGGGAGGGAGGAACTGGGAGGGAATGAGGGATCGGGACACGGCTGGGATACAGAGTTAATAAAATGTAACTGATAAGAAAAAAATAAAATTCAAAAAAAAAAACAAAAGAATAATAAAAACATATCTTCCATTTCTTGGGACTTTAAAAAAAAAAAGAATTGTTCTCTTCTAGACTTCAGGGCTATGGTGACACTCACTCATCTCTGAGAGGGCCCTGATTCATAGGGTGACTATATGATTCTGAGATCTGCACATTCTGGACAGACCTTCCTGATTGGAAAAGCCCCATGCTTAATTTCATGTTCTGTGACTGAGGTCTTAAAAATGCCAAGAATGATTTTAAACATGAGACATCATAAAATATCTAGCTGTTTTCTTCCATCTTCAGCTTCACTCCTCCCTGAGGCCATAATCATAGTATAACCCATTCCCTCAATTCTGTGGATATTTATTTTCTTTCTGGTACTTACAGCAGAGGACCCCATAAGGGCCTCTTGCCTATATAAAAATATACCAGGTTGATTCCTAGCTGGTACACTTATTTCACAGACATGGAAGCCCATATTTTGTCAAGTCTTAGGGTTTTCATGATTGGAAAGTAGCTTATTAGCCTGGAGATGTTAAAGATATATAGTTTATAGTTATAAAAAGAGGCTTTGCAAAAGTGATTTACTTATAGGAACAAACAATTGGAGAGTGTATTACCTATAATCAACGTGAATTTCAACTAGAAAGATAGCAGCTTCATACAGCTAAAACTAATATTGTGTGTGTGCATGTACTAATTTTGTTGCAAATCTAGTCTATTTTTCTCATATATTTGTTTGTTTACCACGGGGACTTGCTATGTAGCCATGGCTTGCTTAAAATTCATGACAATCTTGTTCCACAGCCTCCTGAATGTTGGAATTACAGGAATGAGCCACCATGCCTATTGTGCACTTCTTTTTACAAATAAAGCTGTATGTTTCGTGAGACTGATTATAGCTTCTAACAGCAGAGTCAAATAGCTGCAGTTAGAAACATGAGACTACAGATCTAGCATGTGGCCCATCTGCTGTTTAAAGAAATTTTGCCAGCTCATCACTATCTGTTCGGGTGACAGGTCGCCAAGGCTAGGGAATTATCTTGTGGTTCTGGTCCCACAGTCATGCCTGAAACATTATAGCTCTCAATCTATTGGAGGGAAGAATAGAGAAAGCAAAAAGATGAGTAGAAGTTTTCCCAAGATGCTCTCAGGGGCTGAGGTCTTGATTTACTAGCTTTTTCACAACAGAGGGACCAGCTCCATCATGGCTCATCAATCTGTCCTCTAGTTCCAAGTCCAGCACTGCAGGGTCCTCAGCTTCTCGCACTTTGACTTGTCAGCATCTTGCTTCCACTGACGGCAATGTTCTAGGTCCTTGAACCCTCTGAACTGGCCAAGATAATCTGCCCATGCCAGCCATTAAAAAACAAAACAAAACAAATAAATCATAACCAACTAAACCAAAAAAACAGGCCTTCATTTCATCTGCAAACTAGAACATCCTACACTGTGCAATTGGAGCACCACAGCCCATGTTCTGGGCTTGGATGGAAGGGCCACTTGAGAGATTCTTCTTTTTCTACAGTCAATCAAATCACATTGCTTCAGGTATGTAGAATTTCAGGCCCCATAAGAGTCAATATGACAACCACTTGCAGGGAGCTGGCTTCCATCACCAAGTTTACAGCACTCCCATATTCAGTTTCTCTGTCGGCATGAGAGCATGGGGAGCTTGTGGTCAGGGATCTGTGAAAAAGTGAAAGAACAAGTGACACTCAAGAGGCCAAAACTGGCTAGGAGTCGGGCTATGTCAAGAGTCAAATCCAGACCCTGGGCAGGGCTTTTTCTCTTTGAGCCTGGTGACTGCATTTCTCACATGCGTTTGAATGAGTTTATTTTTAAGATAGGGATTCTTTGTAGTTATTTAAAGTACGTTGGAGACCTGTGTTGCTGGTCTCCCTCTGTCCATCGGAACCCTAGTGGCCTGCATTGGAAGATTCCATGTGTCAATGTAGAGACACAGTTTGGTTGAGTCTTAGGCTGTGCTTATATCTTTGGCTGGACTGTGGTATCCTAGGGAGATTCTGGTCCTCATAAATGTTCACATGGCAGAGTTCATTTCTTTTCTGGTTTAGGATGAATGACAGTGCTTTTTTTTTTTTTTGAGACGATAGAGAAGCAAAAATGTCAAGTTTTTTGAGGCTTTTTGAATTGGCTCACATAGTTATTCCGGGTTCATGTATAATAATATCGTTTATGATAGAATCAAACTCAACTGATCAGGTCGATGATTAATCTTTTCATCAATTTAATCATAGCTGGATCCAACTTAGAGAGATACTGGAGGGCAGTCTTCCAGGGGATTTCAAACTGGGGGGAGAAGACCCTCCCTGATTGTGCATAGGAAATACCTTCCCTCAACAATCCAGAAATAGAGGGGTCAAAGGAAAGGGTTGTGCTACCTGCTGATATGCTTTTGTGCATCTGTTCTGTTATCATTGCTGCTGCTCCCAGTATTGACTACCAGATGTACCCAACAGAACCCAACTTCTTTAGCCTTCTACCACAGACTAAAGACCAGCAATTCTCCAGGAATCCCCCAAGCTCTCCGTGCCAGATTGGAATTGCAGCGACAACCAGTTTTCTGGACCAAGCAGTCTCTCTAGCATTATTCAACCACCAATCCCATATCATGTAAATCAATCTAACAAATTCTCTTCATAAAATATATCCATTCTCCCAGTTCTGATCCTCCTCTGACTAAGACATTGACCATCTCGCAGAAGTGGTATCACATTTTATACACAAGCCTGCCCCACAAAAATGAAGAGAAAATATTAGTGTGGATCACTAAGTATCATCTTGACATGAATGGTGGCACAATGGCTAATGAAAAGATGCTCTTTCCATGACTCCCCTTCAAAAGACATGACCTCGTAGAACATTCCACGATGGTGAGAATCCCAGAGGTTTCTAGATAGTACTCCAACGTCTTGTTGCAATAAATTTCTCTGGGATACTGAAAGAAACAGCAGTAATCCAACTTTTCTTTCAGTCTCGGCTCATCTGGCCATCATTTCACTGTGAACCCTGCAGAGGATCCTCCTGGCTAATAAGCAGAAAGAAGGCCAACGAGAGAGACAAGGAAGCAGGAAACGGCAGGAAGTAGACTGTGGAAAAAGTATGGTGGTTGTGTCCTACATGATTTGATGGTTCCTGAGTGAAGTGGCTAGTAAGCCCCAGAGCTGCTCACTAACTTTATTACCCCAAGATCCAGGGACAGACAGACATGGTTCACAGCCAATAATACAATAATAGTGTCTACTGTTTCACAGGTGCATCAGTTGTAGGCAGAGAGGAGAGATGCTATCTTCGTGTTCTGTCCTATGGACATCTGAATGATTAGTAGCCTCGCATTTCTTGAAAAAAGTGAGCTTGAGATGACCTCCAGTCCGGTGCTAGGCATGTCCAGATGGGCTCCCAGGATGGGGAGCAGGATAGAGACTAGAAGAACCTTGCCTGGAACCTTGGGCCCTGGGCAGGAGTGAGCCGGAGACAAATGACCCTCTCAAGGGGCCACGAGACAGGTGTCATGAAATGCCAATCAGTCCAGCACCTGGAGGGGCAGACCATGACCACGATGACCCCTGCCTGGTGGCATAATGCATGAGTGGGGCTAGCACTCCTGAGACCACTCCTGGGATGACCCGAGACACTCAGAGACCCTGGGTACCACTAAGAGGAGCAAGTAAGTGGCAGAGAAATGGAAGAGAAAGAGAAAGAGAAGGATGTGGACACTCCAGGGTAGTGAGGAGCAGGCTGATGTGAGTACCTGGGACCACGGTGGGGTCCAGACCTATGCTGCCACCAGGGACCACATCTATAGACCACCAGGTCTATAGCCCTGAAGTGGCAGGGGTCTGTTACCACCAAAGGACAGGCAGATAGATCTGGTCTGAGCTGTCACCAGAGGACATGTTGATGTCTGAGGGCTGTGCAGAACTGGCCCCACCTCTTACCTGGGAATCATGGGAGAACTGGCCCTGGGGGCATGAGAGTGGGAGCACCGACCCTGCCACTATCCAGCCGCAGTACTTGGGAGAGCCACCCGATACATTGTTGGAGTTGCTGGTGAGCTGCACCCTCGAAAGCCCTACCACCCATCTCCTGTGCATTGTGTGAACGAGGGAGAGATACCTTCCTCCCACTTCTCTCCTCACCACCTGCAGCAGTCTGGAGACCTGACCCTGGGGTCTGGAGAACATGAGAACTGGCCCTGCCCCTCACCAGCTGCAGAACTCAGGAGAGTGGGCCCTCCACCTCTCCTGGGCAGCACAGTGGAGCTGACGGTAGTGGTGGTGGTGAGCTGGTCCTGAGGTATTTGCATGGAATAGAGAGAGAGCTAGCCCTGCCGCTTGTCTGGTGCACAGCAGCACGGGTGAGGGAGAGATGTCCTCGCCCCTTGCCACCTATGGCAGACAGGAGAGTTGGCCTAACGGTCATGAGAGTGGGAGAACTGGCCATGTCCCTCCCCAGCTACATCACGCAGGGGAGCAGGCCCTGCACCTCACCTGGGCAGCAGGGTAGAGCCAGCCCTGCCTGCAGAGGTTGCAGATGAATGGGCCCTGGGGCCTGAGGGGGGGGGGAGCTGCTGAACCAAGCAGCCCAGATACCTCTCAGGCCCAGACCCAGGGCTTTGAGTTGGCTCACCCCAACATCTACCCCATCAATGAACTGCTGGACTACATGAAGGGCCAGTCCTACAGCTTCAAAACTACAGGATCTCCGTGACACAGGGCAACAACAGGATATCCGAGAGGAGTCTCAGCACGTGCCAGTATTGATAGAGCAGCAGAAGCCTGAGACTTCAAACCAGACAGTGAGTCATTGCAGTGAACATTTTGAAGTGAAGAAGTATGGACAAAAGGGCACGCTGTGGTACACACTGTGGTACACACTGTGACACACCATAGCTTCCATAACGTCTTTTTTTTTTTCTCTTTCGGGGAAGGTTGCAAGGGTAGAGGGCAGGTACAATGAAACGGGGAGACAAGTGGGATTGAGGTGTATGATGTGAAATTCACAAAGAACCAATAATAAGTTAAAAAAAAACAAACAGTGTCATAAGACCATTGGGTGTCCATGTCTTTTTTTTTTTTGTTGTTGTTCCTTTTATTTATTGGAGGTGTTTTCTGATAACTCCCTAACCACCATAGAAAGACTTAGTCAACCATATTCTAATAGTGACCTAGGTTTTTGAGCTCAGAAATAATTAAATATTTTGTAAATTCATTGATCAAAGCATTTGAATATGTGGAATACTCCTTATTTACCTGTAAATCTTAGTATTTAAGCCCATGCATGATTCCTTTGCCTTGGAGTAGTTACAGAGCTGAGAAATGCTGCTCCTACGGACATTCTGTTTGACTCCATAAGAGTTCTGTAACACAACCAGTTTCCTGACACCCGAGTTTTGGAAGAACAATTTTTTTTTCTTAGTTTTTTGATATTGTACCATTGTAGGCCAGCATGGTATAGAGTTTCCTTCACAGACGTGAAGTCAGGACCTGGAGGCAATGCTGTCAGTAGCAGAAACAAACCAGCCGGGAAGGACACCTCTGTAGTTTTTCTTAACATCTTGGTTATGCTCATGAAAGCGATGGAGACACCGAGGCACTTCAGAACCAAATGGGCAAAGGGAAGGGGCATCTGGCTTACCTCTGTCCCTGCTGTTTCTACCTGCATGATCTTGGTGGTCGCTAAGGTCACGTGATTAACAGGAGCAGAGCTCTTATACCTGCAAAGGCTCTCAGGGTATTCACTAAATGGGCAGCCTAAGGACGAAGAGTGACACAGAGAAGAGAGAGCCAAGCTGAGTTCAGAAACCAGTTCCACAAGCAACTCGGTCCTTCCAATTCACAAGGACAGTTCTGACCTTGAACCTCAGGCTATGACTCCAGGACTTCACACACAACTGCATTCAGCTGCTTCTCCACAATGAAGTGACTCAGACACAGGCTGCCATTGGCAGGTGGGAAAACAGGGAGAGGAACCTGAGTCAGAGACAGCAGGGGTGCAGCACCCAACTGTGTGTAGGTAACTGGCAAATAACGTGAATTTAAATGTTTATTTAACACCAAGTCTATGTTATTATAAAACCATGTGTTATCTCCACACATAGTTTTAACTTTGAAATTCATTTTTTGATTAAGACTTTACTAACAGAATTATTGTGAAGGTTCTAAAATATAACCAAATATTTTGGGCAAATGCTAAAAATATTACTATTAGGCAAAAAAATGAACAAATAATTTTTAGTAGTTTGAGTAGTATGCAGTGTGAATTAGAGAAAATAAAAGATGGAATCTTAATCATATCTCAAGACTGGTAGAGTGACTTGAAGATAAAACTCACCAAAATAAGGGCCAGTGCACTTGAACACGATAGGAACATGAAAATGAAGAATGCTATATTTCAGAAGTCTTTTTATTACAGTTACTTTTGTGTATGCATGTATGTGTATATGTGTCAAAGCAAAAATGCAGGTTACAGATGGCTTGCAATATATCTCTCCTTCCACTTTGTGCATCCAGATTGAACTCAGGCCCAAGTTTGAAGTCAAGTGCCTTGGCCTGCTGAGCCATTTTGAAGGCTCACTTGTACAAGTTTTATGTGAACATTTGCCTATGCACACTGGGACCTCCTGCGGTTGTTGCTGTCATTTCTGTATGTTTATTGTCTGAAATCAATAGGCTGTGTCAAACAGAAAAAACATCCTCCTGAATGAAACATTTTCCCTTTATTTTTCTAGATTCTTCCCCTGGAAGACAAGTCAAGACTACAGTAAGGTACAAATACTCACATAAAGATTTGAGAGTGGGAAGCTGGGTGCATGGTTCTTTGTAAGAGCTGAGTCCATTTTCTCTTCCAGCTGTGGGAGCTCCATCATGATTCCACAAGTAGTGACCAATGAGACTATCACCGTGGTTTCACCGAATGGAATCAACTTTCCCCAAACAGACAAACCCTGGTCTACTCACCAGAGGCGAGACAGCATGAAGAACCACCTAAAGGCAGAGGTCAACGTGTTGGCAGCAAATCCCACTCAGAACACAGGGAGGTGACGCTGTGTTTGGAGACCAGTATTCCATTGCAAGTAAGGATTTTTCAAGGAAGGGAAACTGCTAGTGAGTTGTAATATAGGAGAGAAACAAACAAATACAAGAATTTTGCAAGGAGTGTTACAGAGCAGCTTCAGATCAGTGGAAAACCCTACAAGAGCTGTTTACATCTTCCACAAAATAAGCATTTTCTATTTTAATTTGCTTGTGAATTGACATTTTTTTTTGATTTATTGGCTTGTTTTTCACTTTTTAGAGTATTTTCCAATATTTTCTTTATATTCATAAAATTAAATATACATTCTTTCTCTTTTATTTTTACACCCCAATTACAGTTTTCCCTTCCTCCTCTCCCCTTATCTCTCCCCCTCATCTCTCCTCTACCCCTCCCCTGTCCATTCCTCCTCTGTTTCTATCCGGAAATGGGCAGGCCTCCCATGGACATCAATCAACTGTGACATATCCAGTTGCAGTAAAGCTAGGCTCTTCCTTTCATATTGGGGCTGGAAGAGGCAACCCAGTAGGGTCCCTAAAGCAGGCAAACTATCAAGAGACAGGCCCTGCTCCCTCTGTTCAAAGTCCACAAGGAGGCAGAGGGCCTTGGCCAGTCCTATGCAGACTCCCTGATTGTTGGTTCTGTCTCTGTAAGTTCCTATGAACCTGCGTTGGTTGATTCTGTGGGTTTCCTGGGGTGTCCTTGACCCTTCTAGCTCCTGATATTTTCTTTATGAAAATAATGGTAAGGAGTTACTATGTATGAACATATATACATACATGCATACATGTATACATATATACAAACATACATATAATAAATACACATATATGAAAATAGACCATATTCATCAGTTGTTTGCTCAGTAATTGATACTGGTTTTGAGTGTAATCTTTGCTGTCAGTGTGACAGGGAAATAAGAAGCCCCCCTTTCTTCTTTGATTATTCTCTTAGAAATGCAGAGATGATACATTTTCATTGTCTCTGTGCTCGTCCATGACTTTTTACAGAAACTCTCTCTGGAAGTGGGGGAAAGGCTGGGTTGTGGTTTTCAGCAATGTCTTAGCCCTAACATGATCCTAAAGGAAAGTCTGAATTCGACCAGGTTTCTGAACTTGGTGGAGCTGTTGCCTTGCCTCAAGCATGCGGTCACATGGGTGCCTATAAGGATCATGTGACAGATGGGTAAGAAAACTGCTCAATGGCATTAGAACATGAGACTTCAAGGTGAGGGTGGACATCAGGTAGGAAAACATTCTCTGTCACCACAGAGCCTTGGGATGTACAGAATGGGAACCCAAAGTGAAGAGCCCGGGGAGCAGGCTGGAGATCCTGGCTCTGTGTTGTGGTTGGCAGACTTGGAGAAACGTAGAAAGGAGTTTCCACATTCAAGTGCTTGAGAGTTGAGGGGAGGGGCTGAGATGCCTTCTGTTTCTACAAGAGAGAGCAGGAGACCTGATGACCATGACCTCACAGCCACCACTGGCCAGGAGCGGTGAGAAAGGGTCTTGAGCATCCCGAGGCTTCAGAGACAGAAATACCTGAAGCTGGCCAAAGATGTGGCAGAACCACACCTCCTCAGAATAAACTTCCCTCTTTCTCACTGGAGAGCTTTTAAGGTGTCTGTGAGCTCCCAGCAATATTATAGAAGGTGACAATGTGTGAGCACTATGGGAGGAGTGGGGAGGTTCTGCCTGCCGTTGATGGTTTGAATCTCCCTTCTCTCTTCTTTCAACAGGTGATCTAGATGGTATGTGGTGTGATGGTATTGAGTCTGTGGCATCTCTTTCAACCACCCCAAACTTTAACCTAGTGTTTCCTGTCCTGTTAGAATCTGGCTAGGAGGTTTGTTTCTAATTAGATGTCTGTAGAGTGTAAGATGGGAAGGACAGCGAAGGAAGATGTCACCTAACTTCATTTCTGTGTGCTGGGAACAAGGGGCTGATGGTATATCTTGTTCTCCTGTTTGTTGTTCACAGAACGTCTTAGTGTAGAAGGGCAGCAGGTATGTCATTCTGTAGATTTCTTTCATCTATTTCAAATACACATTTCTTGTGACTCTCACCTTTCCACGTCACCTATTGAACTAAGATGAGGTTAGTGGCCTCTTAGCTTTTAGGAAAAGTACAGGAATGGGATCCACATGAGCTAGAGCTTTCTGTAAAGTGTAGTGATACCTAGGGAACCACCTGAAGGAAGGTGGTTCTTATTATTCTTAGGCTTTGTCTCTGTTGGAGGCACTCAGGGTGATAGACTGGACATTCCTCTGAGACTCTCATGTCTGGAGTGAGGGGGTCATCACGGTTCTTCTCTCAGAGGACACCTCTCCACTACGTGAGAGTGGATGAATCTCGCTCACAAGTGAGGTTCCCCATCACTGTGGCTTCCCATCTGCTCACTGCAGCCCAGTAGCAGTTTTTTTTCCTTTCCTGCATCACTTCCTTTGATGCACCCACAGCTCTGCCTTTCCTTCTGTTGTGTCAGTGGTTTCAGCTTCAGCCATCTCAGGCCAATCAGTGTCTTACCAGTTTTTCATGAATGTCCCTTGTTTCTATTCAAAGACACAGCATTCTACCAGTTGTTCTGTCTCCAGACTTCCTTGTTTGGATCTTTTCAGACTTTCCTCGGCCTTGGTGACTTTGACAGTTTCTGAGTTGTGCTGGCCTGGATTTTTGTGAATATTCTGATGTTTGAGTTTGTCTGATATATCCTTAACAATTTATTAAGCGCAGAGGGGTGACAATGACAGCAGTGACTTGAAATACTATCGGGTTCCACAAAGGGCTATCTATTTATACACATCACAAAGACATACGATTTCCACCCTTTCACTGTTGACTTAGCGCTGATCATGGGACTGATGTGGTGATTTCTAGGCCAGTGCTGTTACTTTATTTTTCTCTCCTCACCATACTGTGCTTTTTTACACTAAGCATTCCTTGCATTAG
This sequence comes from Psammomys obesus, assembly GCF_907164565.1. Classification (NCBI taxonomy): domain Eukaryota; kingdom Metazoa; phylum Chordata; class Mammalia; order Rodentia; family Muridae; genus Psammomys; species Psammomys obesus. The sequence goes on from NW_026592510.1 coordinate 24,113,055, forward strand.
AAGAGGCACTTGGATCATTTTAGGTTTATTGAGACTCTGCGTGTGAACCTTTGGGAGTAACTCGGCAGGAGAAACCATGCACAGAATTCACAGACCCCTAGTTCCATCCATAGCACCACAGAGATAAAGACTCAGCATGTACTTGTGTAGATTCATGTTTATATGGAGAGGCTCCTTAAATCTGGAGAATAGAAATCACACATTTTCTACCTTTTAAAAAATTTCTAAAGATTGTTTGCTGCTTGATTTATTTTAAATTATTGGCTGAATTTTTTTTTCTGAATCATGATAAAAGTTTCTCAAAATACAACCTTATACTTCCTTTTGTTCTCATTTATGTTAATATCTAGGACCAGTTACTGGAAGTTCCATTTCTTTTCTTCTGTTTTTGTTAAGGGCTCTTATTTTCTTAAAAACAAAGAAACAAACAAAAAACTAGTGCAAATCACTTCCAAACTTTTACAAAAATCTGAAAGAAAAAGGGACTTATCTGACTCATTTTAGGACACCAGCATTATCTTGATGACAAGATCATGGCGTAATGCCAGCAAGAAGCATGACAAGAAATGGAAAGTACAGGCCAATGTCCTAAAGGATGTAGCTGCAAAACTCTTCAATAAAATACTAGCACCTTGAAAATAGCGCATTAAAAAGTTATATCAGCATGTTCAAGTGATATTTACTGAAGGAAGTTTGCATGGTTTATATATGCAAATTAGAGTGCCATAACTCTATTAATGAAAGGAAAGACAAAAAACCCATAGCTATTTTTATTTTTTCTAATTAAATTTTTATTTTTTATAGTAATTAAAGTTACTTTATTTTGTATCCCAGCTGTAGCCCCTTCCTTCATTTCCTCCCAATCCTACCCTCCCTTCCTCATCCCCTCCCTGCTCCTCTCTAAGTCCACTGATAGGAGAGATCCTCCTCCCCTTCCATCTGACCTTAGCTTATCAGGTCCCTCCTCATCTTTTTTGATTAATTTTGGTTGAAAGACTATTTTATTAGATATTAGGATAGCCACCCCAGGTTGTTTTCTGAGTCCATTTACTTGAAAAACATTTTCCAGCCCTTTACTCTGAAGTAGTGTTTATCTTAGTTGCAGAGGTGTGTTTCTTGGATGCAGCAGAATGTTGGATCCTGTTTCTGCAACCATTCTGTTAGTCTTTGTCTTTTTATTTGGGAGTTGAGTCCATTGATGTTGATAGATAATAGTGACCAGTGAATGTTAGTTCCTTTTATTGTGGAGCTGGTGATCTTACTGTGATTCATTGCTTGTTCTTTTTCAATTTTTGTTGGGAAATTATCTGTATCCTATATTTTTTTGGGTGTAGTTGTTTTCGTTGGATTGGAGTTTTCCTTCTAGTATCTTCTGTAGGCTGATTTGCTGTGTAGATATTGCTTAAATTTAGTTTTGTCATGGAATATTTTGCATCTATGTTGATTGAAAGCTTTGCTGAGTATAGTAGTCTGGGTTGGCATCTGTATGACATCTGCCCAGGTCCTTTTGTTTTTCATAGTTTCTGATGAGAAATCTGGTGTGATTCTGATAGGTCTACCTTTATATATTACTTGGCCTTTTTCCCTTGATGCTTTTAATATTTTTTGTTGTTGTTGTTCTGCAGATTTAGTGTTTTGGCTATGATGTGATGTGAAGAGTTTCTTTTCTGGTCTAGTCTATTGGTGTTCTGTTGGCTTCTTGTATGCTTTATGGACATCTCTTTGTTTAAATTGGGAAAATTTTCTTCTATGATTTTCTTGAAGATATTTTTTGGACCTTGGAGCCTGGAATCTTCTTTTTCATCAATTCCTATTATTCTTAGATTTTGCCTTTTCATGGCTTCCATGATTTTTTGGATGTTTTGTGTTTGGGACTTTTCCAATTTTACTTTATCTTTGAGAGAAGTATCAATTTCTGCGAGTATACCTTCAGCACCAGAGATTCTCTCTTCCATCTCTTGTATTCTATTGGTGATGCTTACCTTTGTGGTTCCTGATCTTATCTGGAAGTTCTCCAGCTCCAGAGTTTTATCTGTTTGTGTTTTCTTTATTGATTCTAATTCTGTTTTCATGCCTTGCACCATTTCCTTCATCTGTTTGAATGCGGATTCCTGTCTCTCTATGATGGTCTCTATTTTGTTGTTGTTGTTGGTTTCCTTTCTACATGCCACTAATTGTGCCTCTATTTGTTTGGCTATATTTTCCTGTGTTTCTTTGAGAGCTTTGTTCATTTCCTCTTCATTTACTTCCATTTGTGTGGCTATTTCTTTGAGAGATTTGTTTGTTTCCTCTTTATGTGAGGAAATAATAACTGGATCTAATAACTGGATCAGTATAGCTTTAAAATCATTTTCCTGTGTTTCCAATAAATTGGAGTATCCATTGATTTTGGGGGTTGATGGTGACACCATGATGTCCTGAGTTTTGTTGGATGTGTTCTTACACTGACCTCTGGTCATTTGCTTATCTATAACCTTCACTCTTTGTTCGTGGATTCTGCAGTTCAGACTGGTACCATCTTTCTCTGTTGTCTGGAGAATTCTTCAGGAAGATGAGAGAGATCCAGTGGTTTGAGAATGTGTCTTGGTGATTCAGCTGTACCTAAGCGAGTATGATTCCCAGGTGCAGAAGGACAAATGCGGGCAAGCATGTGAGTGTGTGTGTGTGTGTGTAATTGTGCCTTGAAGGACAGGATGTTAGAGGATGTATATGTCTGAAGTGTGGGGCAGGGGGGCTGTGCAGGCAACAAAGCAATTGAAGGCCCTTGGGGTCTTTGTAGGCGCAATTTGCTTGTGCAGATTCCCTGAATACCTCAGTGACCTACAGGCCACTGAGGCTTCAATGTTGAGAACACTGTCCCTCTGTTTCCCACAGTGGGTGCATGGGTGGGAGGGATCTGATGTCTGGCTGCTAGCTTAGAAGGACCCTGGATCTGGGGCTCTGCAAGCACTTGAAGGCACACTCACTCTCTAGCAGGTCAAAACAGAAAGCACAGGGATTCTCCCTGTTCTTTACTCTCAGTTTCGGACCTGTTGGGTCAAATGTGGATGTAGGAGCTCTGTCAGCTCAGTGGTGCTGCAGCCACCAAACTTAGCAGTTCAGCTGCAGCAGCAGAACTGGGAAGCTGATCCAGGTGCCTGCTGGACAGTCCTGAGGAGCCACAACAGTGGTCCACAGACCTAGGTGGCCCAGCAGGCCTGGTGTACCTGGGGAGTTTGGCAGGTCTGGCTGTACAGTTTTGGTGGCTGTACAGTTGGCTGTCCACCACTGAGGGATGGGGCAGCAGGTTCAGTCACTGGCTGGGAGGCCCTGGGGAGTTTGTACAGCTGCTCACAGACCCAGGACCTGGAAGAATGGTACCGTGGATCTGGGGCTCAGAAGGCTGGTACCGTGGTTCTGGGACTTGGAAACAGGTACATCTGGCAGCCCAGTTGAGGAGCTAGGAGTCCCACCTCTGCTGTCTCAGTCCCCAGGCAGTGAGTTCTGTGCTAAGAGTCTCTGGCACTGTAGGCTGGGGCTCTGCTGAGGAGGAGGGAGGCTTGAAAAGAAGAAATGCAAGCTGTTCAATTGTTCACCACTCTCGTCCCCAGAGAAGTCTGCGGATGACCTGAATCTAAATGGTCTCAGCTCATGTGATGTCCCCTCTCATTCAGAAAGCCTCAGTGTCGATTTTCTGGCTTCAGTTGCCCCTCCACTCACCAATTTTGGAGTTTCAGATCCTCTGCCTCTCAGATATGGTGTGTGCTGGTTGCCGCCATCTTGGATCCCCTCCCATAGCTGTTTTACATTCTCTCTCCCAGGAAAACAATGCCTGAGGCACTAAAATCATCTTGTTCCAAATGATTTCCTTTTCCAATTAACAAAATATGGTTTTGCTATTTCTTTAAGTCTTTATGAAATTTAATAGGATAGATTTGTGTTCTTATCTACCTTTTCTTGTGTTTTCTGAATAGTACATGGGCAAAGAGACACCTCTGTAAGCTGAAGTGTCATTAGTCCCATGGGACTTTGTCATAAACACTAGAGAGTAAACTGTGTTCACTTTGACCTGACCATGCGTTCCTCTTGTCTGAGCAGTTTATCATCTGGAATTCTGTCCATTATCACCGAGACAAGTCAACAAAGGCATTGGTGAACATGAGACCCAGAGCAGACAAGTCAGGGCTAAGTTTTACATATTGAAAGTTACAAGCTAAGCTTACAATGATTACTTGTTCTATTTGTAAGCTGATTCTGGGTTCTCCTTATCCCTGTAGAGAGTAAATTCTTCCTATCACATTGATCAAAATCATAGTGTGCCTGAGCCTGAGAAGAGTGACAAGGAATCTCATGTAAAAATACCACTTTCTTATGATGCCAATGCGTAGGCAACAGTTTATGATGATTAATCTTGATCATCAGCTTGACTAGATTGAGAAGCACCTATCTGACTAATAAAGCATACCACTGGAGCTGTTCTACTTTCAAAATGATTTGGCTCTATTTTCTAAGATAAAGACCCAGGTGGAATAAAAAGGAGAAAACGAAATGTGCCTAGCACAGATATCCTCTCACTAGGCTTCCTGACCAACCATCTTGTGAGCTGCTCTGCTCTGCCACACATGTCCCTAAATGGTCAGCTGAACCTCTGAAACTGAGCCAAATATATTTTTTTTTTGCTTGAGTTGTTTGTGAGGGATTTGGTCATGGCAGCAGAAAGTATAACATAAAAGCTTTCAAATTTTACTCTTTGGTAGTGAGGCTAATGTCCTTATTGTTAAGGAGTTGTGTTTGTTGTGAATATACTACATAATCTCACCACTTAAAAGCTGTGAGAATTCCCATACAAAAATGATCATGTGAGAATCTTCATTCATCTGTGTCTCTGTAAATGTAACGTTCCTGCTGGAACTGAGTATACATTTTTCAACTGAGAAGCAGAATATTTGAATTCTAAAAGTCTCAGTAGTTGTTTTAGCTAAGAATACCTCTTTACCTATTTATAACTTTTTTTTTTCAAAAGAAATCTGAAGTCATGGGGAGAAGAAAGATGGACTACAGAAAGAAGCTTTTAAAATCTGTAAAGATTCTCCCAGTCATCAGTCAACTCACGTTCCTCAAGGTGTTGATTCAGGAAGTCATGGGAGAGAATGCCATGTAATGTAAGAGTTTAGGGATTTGGTTAGTAAGAGCTGACTGAGCCAGTCCCCCAAATACACAAGAGTATTAACTATTTTTCCGTTGCTGTGGTACAATTCCATGACTAAAAGCAACTGAGACTATACATATTCTCTAAGTACCATAAGGCTCATGAAAGATGCTTACCCAATGCTGAAGAAGGTTCTTTTAATACAGCGAATGGAGACTAAAGAAGAATGCCAGCTAGAGTAAACCTAGTTTGTTCTAAGAGCATACATACTATCAGCATCCTGATTGCAACTGTTGTTCAAGGCGTCCAAGAATTTGATTTCAGTCACTGTTTGTGGACAGTGGCATCCAAAAGCTCTAAGCTCTGAGTGAGTTATACAGTCTGTCTAAAATATAAGTGGCCTGAAATTAAATCCCAGTCAGAACAATACAGGTGCACCCTGGAAATGCCTACCTATCACCATAGTTTTCAGACAGCTTAGCTCAAATTTCATTTCATTAGCTTAGCTCAATTTTCATTTTCTATAAGTTGAAGAAAAAAAATCTACTATTGAGAAAAGTTTATCATTTTGCTAATACCATAATGTCATAGAGATACAATCCCACGTGAACACTGGAGTTGAGTAATCAAGAACAATGAGAGGCCAAGGGCCTCTGGCACTGAGGCCTCAAGTTACCAACATCTAGTCCCACTCTGTTTCTGTCTGCCTTACTCTGTTTCCCCAAATGACAATATCCATAGTCACATGTCTAGAATCCTGTCTACCACCATCTCCACATGGCCCTAATTATAGTCAACCATAAGAACTTCCAGATACCAAAGCCTACCTGACCCTGAGAACAAGGCCTCCACACTCGCCTTTGGGTGTATGAGATTCTGAGAGAGGTAATGTGTAAGGAATGAAGTTCTTCACCTACATTTTCTGTGTGGTCGAGGCATCCATGGATAGGGGATGGGAAAGGAGTGCTATTCTGAATACATGTGTGTGGTGAAGGGAGTGAAGGGAGCTGAGCAAAGCTCAGCTAAGGCCTGAGAAATGGATTGTGGGAAGGGCCGTGGGGTGGGGAGACATCAATACCTGTAGATGTCACATGGCTGCTTGGTAATACCCAAATAACCTAAACCGTGTTATGTCAAACCAACGCGGGATCTAGACTTATTCTGTAATGTACAATAACTATGAACACACATTTAGAATAAATTTATCTAAAAATTTACTGACAATTATTTTTTTTCTGGGAAATTTAGCCTGATAGCAACGTCTTTGAATTTTCTTTAATCAGAAAGGTGACGTGAACGTTCAACTGGAAGTTGGTGTAACCTTCAAAGCCAACCTTTAGTGACTTGGTTATACAAGTTAGGCCTCGTATATGAAAGGGCTTGGCGATCTCTCAAAAAGATGGCACCGCTTGGGAACTAAGTGTTCAAACATGTGAGCTGTAGGGGACACTGCAGATTCAATCCTCAGCAAGAAGGAATTGCTTTTTCAGGTCATATATATCATGCACATACATATGTGTATGTATATTCTCTGTACTCTTTATCTCTATACTACACATAAACTCTACATACACAGAGATGCACTATATGTGTGTGTATATATATATATAAATATAGATATATGCCTTTGTATATATAAATACAGTATATATGTATGTATATGTGGGTACTTAGGGATCAGGACTCAGATTTCAGTTACTTCTCTTTATTGTCATTTTCACCACATCAATTAAAGTATACACTGTGTTGTTATGTAATATACATGCACAAGAGATTAACATAGGCTGCCATAGTAACTTAACATCCCTATTGTCTTACATGATAATGCGTCTTTATATGAGCATGAGCAGCTAAATCTACTTATTTAGTAAAAGCCTCAAAAAAATATGAACTGCAGTCTTCACTCTTTGGAGAGCTTATTTCACTAACACATTTTTTTTTTCAGTTTGTATTCAAAATCTTTGCCAATTCAATATCTCTTGCTCATACAATGAGTAGAATATGTTAAAGTGTTATTGACCTAGTAAATGCTTAATGTATCTATTAATAGCATGTCTGTTATTCTGTCCAAAAGCCAGTGCAATGAAGCGCTAATTTTCCAGAGAAACAAATAATGAGAACATGATTCTGAAGTCACACACACACAGTTGAAATTAGACTCGTTCTCCGGTGGGGTTCTTGCACAGATTTTCTGGAACCGTTTTTCCTCGGTATTCTGGTGGTGCCAATGGTTAAGGTAGCATTGGTGTCATACCAGGATTTGGTGATTGAATTACAACAACCTGTGAAATGAATCCAAATATCATTGAATTACCCAGTATACTCAGAGCTTCTTTTCCTTATACCATAATGTCACTTTTGCTATCATCTACACTGTCTCTACTGAGTTGAACCACACATCACCCTGGGGGGGGGGTGTCTCGGGAGCTGCTTGGATCAGGCATTGTACTCCTAGGACACTCATTCTGTGGCAGAGCTTGACCAGAGGAGCTGATATCTGCAGCTGCGTCTTAGAGCGTCAGTCTTCCATGTGAATGGCTTACTTGAACAAAGGAGTTATGGAACAATGACAATGATATTCTTTCCAACTAGTTTGTTCCTGCTGATAGCAGCACATCCAGACCTTGTCATGGAGGCCGTGAACAAATTCTGCATATAGGACGGTGGCCCAGAATGGCAGAAGTATCGCAATACTCGGGAATATTCTTTCTTCCCAAACTCAGGTGACATGGGGCAGCAGTAGAATGAAGATGTGCATACATGAGCAACACATGCACCAGAGCACTGCCCTTCCGGGTTAACACAGGAGGTCGGCAGGAACAGCATTGCTCAGTTCTGGGGAGCAGGTGACAGCTTTCACTAGCTTCTTTCTCTGCTTGCAGCGTTGAGGACACACCTGCCATATCGTTCTCATGGTCTACTGCCTGGCCTTTTTTATCTGCCTAAGTCTGTCACTTTTTATATCTACCTGACCTTCTTCCTCCTCGCTATTCAAGAGCATCTTCAAGTAGTCCTCCACTGAAAGTTTCTGATAAACAATGGCCCTGTCACCTCCATGAGCACAGTTTAGGCAGGAGAATGGGGGCTGGAATGGAGGAATGGACTGGGGAAAATGAGGCTGGATTTGATTAAAGCACATTATATGCAGGTATGGCATTCTCAAACAGTACAAGAGGTTAGCACATGAAAGAAACCAGCACATAGAGGAAGAGTCTACATCCTTCTACACCTGGTCTTCACCTGAAACACAGCATGCTGGGTAGGGATCTGGGGCAGTGAGTCTTCTGGGCACAAACAGAAGAGGCAGGTGTGCAGGGTCCTAGAGAGGGCGCGACCTTCTGTGGCTGCACACCTTTCACGCTCTTTCCAAAGCTCCCCAGCCCACTTCCTGTCTTAGAAATGCTGTTCTTTTCTTCATACACTGTCTCTGTTTCTAAGGATGGGTCTCTGGTTCAGTCCTTTGCTCTTCAGCACAGGGATCTGGAATTCAGGAACCTCTGAACTCAGAGCTGTGGCTTGGCACTCTTGAAAGTATTTCCCCAACTTTCTCTCCATCTCTGCTCCGCATGGAGGCTGCAGGTATTTTCAGATTGTCTGTCCTATTTTTTTTTCTCTTTTACAAACTGTCATAAGAGTGTCCATGAGCTTCCTTCTGAGTCTGTTTCTAAACTCTTTTATTAATAAAATCATGAACCACAAAGGGAACCACAGTTTCCCTGGTAACAGAGCTGAGCAGAGGACCCAGCTAAGCTGTTGATGGTCTTGACTTGAGGAAGTTAAAGAAGACAACGAAAATGTGTCCTTATAAGCTGCTAGATTCCTGCAACTGGTTATGGGGCAATAGACCTACTGACATCCTCCTGAAGGAAGTGCCACTCACCTCCCTGGCGTTACAACAGGTTACTTTACATCCAAAGGCCGAGACAGACACAGCAATGCAGAATTCTAGCAAATTTAAAATGAGCATCAAGGAATCTATACCCTAGAAAAAGATTCATACCAAGGAATGTGAGAGATGGATATTACAAGTTTGAAATATGCACACACACGCACGTGTGCGTGTACACACACACACACACACACACACACACACACACACATACAACCAAGGCTAACATGTCAAAGAGGAAAAAAAAGGCTCTGGCAAGGGGTTTGGAAATCAGCTTTTGATACAGTCCAGTCCTTATACAATTTATTGGTCTCCTAATAAATTTTACTAATAAAAAATGATCAGTGACCCCTTGCCCCAAGGCTCCTGTGCTCTGGTGCTAGACATCTCACATGGAGAAAACAATAGTACTATTGCATATGTAAAGAGGTTGTGTTTCTAACCAAGCCCCAGAAGGGGAGATCCTAGTTTTCTGTGGGAACAAAGGTTGTTTATTAGGTAATATAAGCAGAATATCTTGGCCTGTGCAGGGACTCTAAGTTATTGTAACATTTTCACAAGTAGAAGCAAGATGATGAGTAATCAAAGTCCAAGAGAATGGGGATGCTTCAGTATTTGCCTTGAAAACAGAGGACAGAATGATGAGCCAAGAAATGTAGACAGAAGGTGGAAACACAAAAGCCAAGAAAATACTTTTCCCTAAATCTCCCAGGGAGGACAACAGCTCTGCCAACATTTTGATTTTATGCAGTGAGACTGGTTTTGATCTTCTGTCACCCTGCAATAAAATACATCTGGATTGTGCACTAACTTGGTAGTGATTGTCACAGATATGGCATAGCACTGGAGTGTTGAGTACCACGCTCCTTAGTAATGTTCAGTGCATGTGGGTTTGCCTGTATCTTCACCAAACCACAGACCAAAACAGAGGAACAAAGGGCACATTGTTCTCTATTCTCCCTCCTTGAAGGTGCCTAGAATTGTTGGGTTTAAATATCCTGTGTTTTTTCTTTCAGGGATCAGAGATGATCCCTCTGCTGTGAATTAGTCAAATGACCAGGAGCTGGGCACATGAGAGATACTGGTTCATAGGCCCTGGGAATATTTGAATTTGTTGTTGCTATCCTTGCCTCAACAGATCCAGTATCATCTCTGTGCAGGCGTTGTGTCAGGCACAAATAGAGAACAACAAGTAGAAGAGCCTTATTCTCAGCAATGTGACTATCTAGATAGATAGGTTAACAGTTTCTTTGAGGATTAGAGAGTATTGATGTTAGGTCTGCACGCTTCATCTTCCCCCTTACAAACATCCAATCACTCTCCATGATCCATAAGCAACACAGAACATATCATTTAACTTACATAAATCAGTACAGGCTGAGCCTGGTAGTTTACAACCATTATCCCAACATTGAGAGGAGAGAGTGGTTTTTAATCCAAGGGCAGCCAACACTCCCATCTCCAGAAATATCAAACAAACATCCAAAGTGAAAATAGCAACAAAAACAAAACAAAGGTAGAGTTTTGACCTAAGAAGCATATATATATGTATATGTATATACATATATATATGCTTCTTTAACCTGTAGGAATTGTTCTTTTTCTAGGTCATTTTGGCTGATCTTTGGCAATTTCATGTGGCTTGTTCTGATGGTTCCAGGTAGCAGGCACTCTAATTTGTTCTTTGTTACAAAGAGTGCACTCTTTTAAACCTGTTTTGTAAAATGATATGCTATATAGTATATCTTTTTCTCCCAAGAGGATTGGAGCCTCCCACCGTTAGGAACTTGACTTTATTTTCGGTCTTCCTAGGGTACCAACTTAAGATACCAACATGGCATATTGGCCCCTATATTTGAGAACTAGCCACATTAGTGGTCTTCAATGACATGTCACCTGATCCCTAAGTAAATACTGTCCTACTTCTTTACTTTTTCCAACTTCCCAAAGTGATTCTAGAATCAGAGTGTCGATTGTTGCTTTTGCATTGAGCCCTTGCCCCCACCAGGGCATCCCATCAGCAGAGGAAGTACTTACTGTTTCAACTTCATTTTTAAGAAAGGGAGAACGCAAACCCAAAATCACACTGATGATACCCATTATGCTTGCGGCTGCAGCCAGCACAGCGCTGATGGTGTTGAAAACTAGACTGATGGTGACCTAGAAAGGAATGAGAGTCAATTAATTCCACAGCATCCTTGGAATAGCCCCTTCAATATTCAAAGCACATGATGACCTTATTAATGCAATTCTTCCTCTTTTTGCCAAAAGTAGACTCTGTGTCTTCCCTTACAGTAGCTTTATTTCTAATCCCTTGCCAACATAAAAACACAGTACTGTTATTCCTAAGACTAAATTCTCCAGATAAATCTCAAGGCCACATGATGCTCTTCAAATTTCCTGGAAAAAAATTTCAGAGTCTTTGACACATTATCTGTAAAGTCCCATCAGTTGCTTTCCACCAAACTCTGCTTCAAATGCCTGATTGTACCCCTTGTGTAAATGCTGGAGGCCGCTTATGGCCATGACCCTCTTCCCTATTTTCCCCCATGTGATAGATCTGGCTTCCCAATTTTCTTCTCATGGTTCACTTAAATAAGCTTTTTTTAAAAAGTATTTATTCATTTTATATCCCAGTCGGAGTCCCCTCCCTCCTTGTTTCCACTATCCCTTCTCCTCTGCTCCTCAGAGAAGGAGACCCACCTACCCACCCATGCCAGCCTAGGAAGTTGCATAAGGACTGAGTGCATCCTCTTTCCCTGTGGACTGGTGAGGTAGCCCCACCAGAGCAAAGTGATCAAAAAGCAGACTTTATTGTGAGAAGTAAAACTACTCAGGAAACTGAAAGTTTGCCTCGTCTATAACATGAGGTACGCTGTAGGGGTCAGAGTTGGTTTAAGATGCTGAGGAGGCAGACAGGATTCTGGGTTGAGAAAGGTCATCTTGATGGTGCTACAGAAGTTGATGTTTACCTGTAGCCATTAGTGAAATTCAAATGAATTTTTAGTTAATGAAAAAATTGTTGAATTCTTGGTTATTGCCTTTCATCAGCTTTGTGACAGAGATCTCATTGTAAATGTCTTTTTTAAATTGTTTATTGCTTTATGTGTATGGATGTTTTGTCTGCATGTATATGTAGCATGTGCATGCCTGGTGCCTGCCTAAGTTAGAAGAGCACTTCAGATCCCATAGAACTGAAGTTATGGATGTCTGTGAGACACCAAGTGGGTGCTTGGGACAAAGTCTGGGTCCTCTGTAACAGCAACAAGTGCTTGTAACCTCTGAGAGATCTCTCTGGCCTCTGTAAAAAAAATTTTTTTTTAAATCTATTATTTCGGATACATCTGTAGAAGCCATTGTAATCTGTAAGTCAATGATTTTTCTTTTTTTTTGCCACAGCATATATTTGAGTGTCATTATCACGGGCTTGGTCTGTAGCTTCAAGGTTCTTCTATGTAAAGTCCACTTGATATTCCTTTCCCAGAATTCACTGCACCAGCTCCAAGATTCTCCCAGCAACTGCCTTGACATGGTATCTAGTCAGTTGTGATGAAACCCACTATGAGCCAGTAGCTCAGATACACTTTTGAAAGTCAGGTCTTTTCAACCTAATAGTCTTGGCTTCAGAAAAATAGAATGAACCCCCTTTACATCCTAGAAGTATGCATATTTGATAAAATTGTTCTCTTTTGAGAGCAAAATAAAACAAAATACATACCAGGCGCTTTGTAGGTTTCACTGCTGCTGAAATTGACAGGGATCCTGAGATTATGAACTGGTAATAAGAGAAAGCATCCACGTTAAAAAAAATCTTTAAACAGTTAATCTAAATCACAGCATACCAAAACTTACTTCTAAATCAACCGAGTCTATGAAAGGGAGCAATTGTCTAAAAACCTGCCATAGTCAGTTGTCATCTACTTTCCCTCACCCAACAGAGCAGAGAGTAAAAGTAAAGTGAGCCCACGGAAGAATCATTAAGGTTTGTTTGTAACAGATTATTTATTTATTTATTTATCTATTTAATTATTTATTTATTTTGGATTTTTCAGACAAGATCCTGGTTGGCTGGAAGCTGGCTCCTTAAATCAGGCTAGGCTTGTTCTTGAAGTGATTCTCCTGCTCATGCCTCCGAGGAAAGGGATTACAGGTGGGACCCCCCCGAGTGTGGCTCAAAATTGTAATATTTCTTCTATGCCTTTAGTGTAGAGGAATAAGTCATGTCCCTCTTTGGTGTAATTTTACTCCTTAAAGATCGATGGCTCGAATGCTAATCTTTCTAATAACACTGATAAAGCTGTCTGACATCTCCTATTCCAGGGAAGTTTATTTTATAGTCAGGTTATTTTGAATTGAGATTAGATTTCAGAGACCTGAAGACAAATTGAGAACTTTTTGAGTTTTAGGTTATCAGTTTCTTTTGCATACTTTTATCAAAGTTTTTTTAAAGAAAAAGATGCAACTGTCAACCTACCAAAATTGTTTAAGAGCAATGAAGACTAAAGCGCCCCGATTCTTATGACAAGATTTTGCCCACATGACCCTAAACTGAAGAAGTTAACCAAACAAAAACAGAAAAAAATATCGTTGTTGAAAAATGCATATTGGAAACTATAAATAAATCAGTGAAAAAATTAACTTCTACAGTAGATGATGACTAGATTATTGTAGCTCATTTGGGTCTACCAATTTGGGAAATATTTTCATTTTATTCTAAACAACCACCATCAACTAGATTGAATTGAGCTCTTCACACTATCCAGCTAAAGACATGGATGCCAGTATTTGCTTCCCAAATTTTATTTTAGGAGGTTTAAAAGGTAATGGTGACGTCAATAGGATCACATCACTGAAACTAAAATGAAGATATAGATGTAAGTCTGGGGAGAAGGGTGCAAATAGATTGCTTCCCACGCATGCCTGAACCCTTCAGTTCCATCCTCCATCATGAACTATGGGTGTTATTTTCCAAGATGCTATTGAGTGGGAAATAGTTATTGAAGCAGAAAGCCACAATGAGGAGATATATGAGATTTGGAGTCTTCATTCATGGACTGAATACATCCTGAGTAAATTAACCTTTCCTAGTCTCATTTTTTTTTTTCAATGATACAATGATGATGAAGGCAAAATCCCTCAGAAGTTGTCATGATTGGTTGAGGTGGGACATTACATACAAAACGATTAGTAATGTGCTCAGATTATAATGCAGTGAAAGCTATTACTGGTATTACTGGTATCATCATCATCATCATCATCATCATCATCATCATTGGTATTATTATTGGCATGTCTTCAAATCTTAAACACCTCTTATAAAATAGGAAGGAAAAATTAAAGGACCAGGTCTACAAAATAACTAAATTTTCTCATTATCAAGTTTATCATTAAATGGAAACCTTACAACACTTGAATGGGACTCTCAAGTGTAAAATAGCCAGGTTTGTGCATTTTGTTTTCTACTTGTCAGTTCATAATACATAGATAAGAAAATATTTGACATTTTATACTTAATTGACACTCTGAATTAAAAAAATAACTCTCTTAGCTTTTATTATAGAGAAAAATTTTAAAAATTCTTATTTAATTTTTTGGCTAGTTATTTTATTAAAAAATTGAAACAAAACTTGTCTACAGTTTCCTATTCTCTTAAGCATTTATTGAGATTGGTTAGCTAGATGCTCTTAGTCACCTACTCAGCTTTGTCTCCTCCTAATTGCTAACAACACCCTCCCTCATTTCATTAATTTTTTTTATGAGCTTCAAAGTTTAGTGATCCTTTCCCAGCTGGAGAAGTGAATTTCAATTCTTCAAGTTAAGGACAAAAGACAGTTATCCTTGGTTTGAGAATATGCTTGTCTTAGGAGCAGTGAAATAGATATGTCAGCAAGTCAAATTGCTGTCATAAAGATGTGATGACATTCTTGTACCATCAAATAACCATCCCTAGGATGACTAGCCATAGACTCCCGAGGAAATCAGTTGTGTCAAGGTTTAAGTAACTCTTGGGGGAGTGCAGGACTACATGCTGTCACAATATATCCTAAGTGACATTTTAAATAATCAGTCCACCTCATTTACATGAATGGTATGTTGATATTGGAAACATGAACAAGGAAAAACCGAATAAGGTTTAAGTATGTTGTTCTCAACCTCATAGACTACTTGAAAGCATTGAGAGAAGGTTCCACCGAGAGTTAGTATAGTCTCAACAGGGTGTTACTACCTCCAGTCGCATAAGTTGGTATGCTACTCACCATCAGTGGCCCCCAAGCTGGGGTCGCTAAGATCAATGAAATGGCTGGTTCACGATGATCAAATGGTATGCTGATCATTATTATTCCTATGCTCAGGTTTATGAGAGCAATCATAATTTGTACAGCCTAGACACCAGAAAGTAAAGCATTATCCAACACAAAACTATGTCCATGGAAAGTCCTATCAAAGCACTAAGTTACCTCTGCCTCCAAGTTTAGTATTAACAGATAATTTTTGAAATACTTTTTTGTCAATTGTCTTCATACATATACAGAGAGCATGCAATAACTTATAATTCATCCCTTGGAATCACACAAACGGACACACACACACACACACACTTCAGTAATTTCACAGTTAGTGGAATTTGTGAGATTCTTTACAGAGGTGCTTTTACGGTACCCATGGTGCATCTCTACCATTGTCGTCATCCTTTGTCACATGCTCACAGAAGAAAGACTCAGGAATTAGGAAGAAATTATTCCAGCAAGAAACAATTTGGAGAAATATAATTATATTCAGAACAAGGAAAAAATGAACAGCATACATAATCTTCTTTGGGGGCTTGGAGTGTGAACAAGGACTGTGAATATGGTGAGGAAAAAAATGGTGAAATTCTATTATAATTATCCCTATAATAAAGACTCAAACAAAATGAGAACAAATTATGAAGATGTATGGAAAGAAATAAGAGCAGTGCATAGAGGTGGAAGGAATAGGGCTATACGGAAATATTGGAAAAGACACATTTACATATTTATTTTCATATGTGTGTATATGTAATGATAACATTTAAAGAAAAACTTCATGAATTTGAAAGAAAGAGTTAAAACATGGTGGGCTAGTGGAAGGAAAAGGAGGAGGGAAAAGGTGTAGCCACATTTTAATTAATTTCTTAAAATGAAAAATGACATCTCAAATCAGTTAGTTCCCTATACTTTTCATTTGGTGGGAACAAAAAATGTCAAGTATTTGCTCCCGAGGAAAAAACAAATATGCAATGAAAATCACTAGAATTGAAAACAGAGTCACTGGGGAAAAAAAATTAAACTACAAAACCTAAGGCTTATTTCTTCTGATACTCTGCCATGCTTGCATATAGGAGCCTAACACAACTATCTTCTGAGAAGATTCATCTAGCAGCTCATGGAAGCAGATGCAGAGACACACAGCCGAACATTAGGCTGAGCTCCAGGAATCTTATGGAAGAATTGGGGGAAGGACTGAGGGAGCTGGGAGGGTCAAGGACCTTACAAGAAGACCTACAGTGTCCACTAACCTGGGCCCACGAAGGTTCACAGAGACTGACCCACCACCAGTGAGCATGCATGGGCTGGACCTAGGACCCCTATACAGATGTAGCAGATGTGCACCTTGTTTTTCTTGTGGGTTCCCTGACAACTGCAGTAGAGGCTGCCTCTGACTCTGTTATCTGCCTTTGGATCCCTTTTCCATAGTTGGGCTGCCTTGTCCGTGAGAGAGGACATGCTTAGCCCTGCTGCTACTTGATGTGCCAGGGTGGGTTGGTGCCCACGTTGGAGCCTCCCCGTCTCCGCAGAGGAAAAACTGGGGTGAGGGGTAGTGAGGGTAACACTGGGGGAAGAGGAGAGAGGGGGTGCTGCGATAAGAATGGAAAGTGAATAAATAAATAAATTAATGGAAAAAGATAGATAAAAATCTATTACTTGCTAGCCAAGCTCACTGAGAAGACAAGTAGTTAATTCTACCAGAAATCATTCCGGGGATAGCACTGTGGGAAACCTGAGAAGAGGCCAACCAATTCAACAACAGAGGAAAGACAGAAATGCCTGAGAAGACCATGTAGCAAATCTCAGAAAAAGAAATACCACTGTGAATAGTCTTATGTCTTAAGCTAGAATAATTTGAGAAGAATTGATATTGCTTGTTATTATGATTTTTCTTAATTAATACTTAAAGGAATTAATAGGCCACAATGAACTAAGCCTGAAGACTGGAGAGTGTGTATACCTTTATCTTCCCTTCAGTTTGACTGTACGTGTAAAACTGCTCTCAATTTAAAAATTCTTATTGATATATCTAAGATACACATATTCCATGTTAAAAATGGTCATGAAAAATGACCACTCTTCACAATTTGTAAGATTTAGAACTGTGAGGTAGAAAAGAAACATGTCTGTCTGATGACAACCTCCCAGTGGTTGGAAGCTTGGCCCCGTATGAGTATCTTCTGCATTTGGTGACCTTTAACCTGCCTAGGATGCTTTCTTTGAGGTTCTCTATTGCTTGGGATCATTCTCCTGCAGACAGAAGTAAATGGGGGATAGAGGATTTCTCATCATCACAGTAGCAGGCTAAAGAAAGGCACTGTGGGTTTGTCCCAGGGGCAGGCCTGGGGCTGGACCACAGTGCAGCTTGCATAGCTTTTTCTTTGCCGTGAGTTAGATATGATCATCTTGGATGATCCACAGCCTAGAACATACCTGACATCTCTGTTTTAAAAGTAAACTGCAGGTCTGATGTGATAGACAAACTAGTGCCCCTGGGAGGTGTTCATGTACCACGAGGCTAGTGGGACACAGCTTTTCTAAAAAAAAAAAATCATTTAGATATTTATAATATCATTCTCTCTAAGATTCAAAGATGTCTTACCCCAAGGACTTTGGGTTCCCCCTTCAAGAATTCCTCCATGGCAGCAGAAACAGTGCTGAAATATAAATGAAAATTTGGATCAACTCCTGGAAATGGCTCAGTGCTAAGCTCCTGACTCCTGTGGCAGCATCATCATCATCATCATCATCATCATCATCATCATCATCATCATCATCATCACCACCATCATCATCATCTAGCTTAGATAAGATACAAAAACAGTTTGAAACCCTTGGTAAGAGAAGCTCTTCCGTTTCTATTTCCTCAGTCTTATTTTGAATGCTCACACTTTTCTTTCTATAGCCACAAATATTTTGGACTTCATTTTTTTCAAATCAGTAGTTGGAGCATTTGTACAAGTTGGCTTCATTTTCGTGAGGTGTCCCCCCACTTCATTATCTGCTCCCACAACAAAGAAACCCATCACATCTGGGAACTCTCCTCCCACAGTCTCTGGCTTCCAGCAGATACAACTCTTCCCTGCCTGTGAACTACTCCACCTACAATGCAAGGGAGGATTCAATCAGTCTCTATTACTTTCCTTTCATGTCCCAGAAGGCAAAGGTATTCTTTAGGAAACCCAAGGCAAAGGGTTTAGTCCACTGGAAAGCACAACTTACGATTAATATTATTATTATTATTTTTACAAAGAGCCTCTGCCATGCATCTCAGAAAAAGCTTTAGACCTCTGTGATAATCTGACATCCTCAGTTGTCTACTATCCTTCCCCTCCTGAGTCACAAGTACTAAAGAGGAAGGTAGAAGGAATTCTCTTGTGTCTGTATGGGAGCATCACCTGTCAATAAAAAGATAATGTCCTGTTAGCTGAGACAGGAAACGAGGTAGGGGTTCTGGAGAGAGGAAGGGGATTTCTGGGAGTTAGTCATGGGTAGAGGAGTCGACCTGTGATTCTGAAAAAGGTGGACTTATGAAACTGAGCAGATGTAGCCAGCCACACAGCAGAACTTAAGATAGGTCAAACGGGATATATGAGCAAGTCAGGGAACAGGCCCAGCTATATTTGGCTAGGCGTTTGTCAATATATTTAATCCTCAGAGTTGTTGTTTCAGGGGCTGGAGTGTCAAAGGAAAATATGCTTTTACAGAGGAAACATAAAAAGAGGAGTCTAGAGGACAAAGAGTGAGTCTTTCTTTTTCTCAAACTGAAAATACAGACAGAAAAAGCTAAATCTCAACAGTTTGTTGATAATTAATGATGATACAAAAATAAAATTTGAACAGGGAAGAGCATGGCCTAAGATCCAATAATCTGGGGGCTGAAGAAATGGCTCTTCAGTGTTGAAGAACTTGAACCAGAAGATCCAGGTTCAATGCATAGCCCTTACATGGCAGCTTAAAACCATCTATAACTCTAATTCCTGGGTATCCTACAGCCCTCTGGTGTCATTGGGGACCAGGCATGAATGTGGCCCAAACACATACATGCAGACAAAACACCTGTACACATAAAAGCTTCAATATCTGGATGTCTTTCTAAATTTTTCGTTAAGGGGTGAATTTCTGGTTATTAATGTTCTCTGGATTACTGGGCTTCACCTTAGAAAGAGTGTGCATTGGGCACAACTGTTCCCAAGCTTCTTTCTGACCTTCACGCCGCTAAGAGTCTTTCCCATATCTTCTCTCATGAACATCTGCATCAGCAGCTTCAGCTCCTGGCCTGTGTGTCTCCCAGTAAAGCCAACAATGCTTTGGGACCTAGTCCAGGTCACAGTCCATCTCAGGAGCAGACTAAGCCTGTTAGGCTGGTGCTCAGCCTCCGTCCTATCCATCTCCACCAAATATGCGTGGAGCAGAGATTGTCTTAACTGGTGGATTGTTGAAATAATATGTAGGAAACAGAGTAATACCACAAAAGAGGTTTATTAAGAATGTGTGTGAAATGATCGGTCAATAATTTAAATATTGCTTTCAGGTTTTTGATACCCAGGGAATAGAGAAAAAAAATAGAAATTAAAATAACTTCATACGATGCCCAGTTGGGGTCTTCTTAAAGCCTTTATCTTTTCTTTTCTTTTTCATAAGTTGTTTATTTTATTGTTGACAATTTAATACCTGAGTACTGTATTTACATCATTTCCACCCCAGCCTCCTCTCCCACCAACTTTTCCCCTGTTCTCACACTCCCTTTCATATTCATGACCCCTTTTTATTTAATTATTATTGGTATATATGCATATGATTACACATACACAGCTGTCTCCATATACATATTTTGCTCATATGTATATGTGTTTAAGGATGAGCACTTAGGATTGGATAATTCATCAGGGAGCTTATTGCTGGAGAAGACTGTTTCTTCCTCTCTAGTAACCAGTAATTGCCTATAGTTGTTTTTTTTTTTTTTTTTTTTCAATCTAAGGGTGAACATGGCAAGATACCCTCAAGAATACAATAGTGGCACTGACATCTTGGAAGTAGCCAAGAATTGCCTAAATGATCTATAACAATATTTAATAAGAGAATATTTAGTCCTGGCACTGTACATCTAACCACCTGCCTGTGGCTGGTGAGGTCATAGACCTGGAGGAAAATATATTGCTGCCACTTTGCCAACCTTTGTCTTTTCCTTGTCCTTATTCTTTGCATCAAAATCTGCCTCTTAAGGTGCATTTAAAAGTGTACACTACCCCAATTCAGAACACTAGTGTGTATAAGGAAAGGTGATCTCCTTGTTCTCATATTTTCATCTAGATGTCCCATATTCACCCACTAAATTTAAAGCCATCATGCTGAAAGGCTGGGGAGGCAAATCCCTGCACCTACCTCCTTCCAGGTTGCAGTGCTGCTCTCTGTGTCTGCGGAAGGCCAGGCTCTGGGAAGGCACCTCAGAGTGTTTGTTCAGCGCTGGAGACCACCCCACACCCAGCACCTCACTCGGCTTAAATTTGCATGTTTCTCCTAGCATCTTTGGAGATTATAAAGGCTGTGGTATCAACTTCTGAAAAAACACAGCTACTTCCTATTTTTTATGGAAAGACTGTTAGCTAACTTTCGATTCCTCAGAGTGTGTATATTTATTGTGAAATATACTCAAAAAAGGTGGCACTCAATAATAGTTTTTTTTTTTCACAAGAAAATAATATTGTTTATTGTGGTGATAAGTTTGAAGATTTACTTTTGGAAAACTCTGTCAAAGGAATATAAACAAAATTCTATAATATATAAACATGTATGACCCATTATTTTGTATAGTAACTATTAGTAAAAGCAAAATCAAAACCAAACAAAGGAGACATACCAAAATATACAATTTTAAAGACAATACACTCTGACTAATATAATTTACATGGCCTTTCAAAATCTGTTTGCAAAAATTCACACATTGCTGTTAAGTGTTTTTTTCTTTTCTTAAAAAATTCTTTATTAATTACACTTTATTCACTTTGTTTCCCTTCTGTGGTTCCCTCCCTCCTACCATCCCAATCCCTCCCTTCCTCCACCCTCTTCATGCATGCCCCTCCTCAAGTCACTGATAGGGGAAGTCTTCTTTTCCTCCCTTCTGATCCTAGTCTATCAGATCTCATCAGGAGTGGCTGTATTGTCTTCTTCTGTGGCCTGGTAATGCTGCTTCCCCCTCAGGGGGAGGTAATTAAAGAGCAGGCCAATCAGTTCATGTCAGAGACCGTCCCTGTTCCCATTACTATGAAACCCACTTGGATACTGAACTGCCATGGGCTACATCTGTGCAGGGGTCTTAGTTTATCTCCATGCATAGTCCTTGGTTGGAGTATCAGTCTCAGGAAAGACCCCTGTGCTCAGATTTTTTGGTTCTGTCCATGTTTGTAGCAGCCTTATTTGTAATAGCCAGAAGCTGGAAATAGCCCAGATGCCCCTAAGTGGAGGAATGGATGCACAAATTGTGGTATATCTACACAAGTGGTTTTTTTTTTTTTTTTCTAGAGAACTGTATATAGAGAATTTAAATGTGTTAAGTGTGCATGAAACTCCACTCTTGGAAACTCACCATGAAAGCATCATCTTTGCATAGCAATGATGAATACAGTGCTTTTCTGGGTCTAGGAAGCATCTAGAAAAGGCCTATCCTCTAAAACAAACCCAACCACAGTCATTTATTGCATATTCTTGTTAGTCTAAGGTTCCTCACATAAAGTCAAAACAGTCTTCACATTACTTTGATGAACTGTTTGATGCTGAGTGATTATAAAGAAAGGGTATTTATTTAACTCATTATGTGGGGCATAACCAAAAGCATGACCACAGAAATTGACAGCTCTCGTGAAGGTTATTCGGCTGAGTCACAATGTAAAAGGTCAAATGCTGGAAATGAGAGAGGTTACTACTGCATGGCAAAGAGAGAGACTGAGCAAGGCCCAAGGTTCCCTTGATATCACAATTTATCCTAATAGTCATCACAGCTGTGCTGACTTCCAAAGCACAGGTTTCCAGAACAGCTTCAGAGCCAGGGAACCAAGTTCAGGGTCTGGAACCCATCAAGCTATTCTTATCTGGAATTTAGGTTCTGTTCTTTCTCCAGGGTGATACAGTCTGGTCTGCACACACAGTATGAGACTCTGGAGGATGCCAGGTGCCCAGTTGTTTGGGGGAAGAGTAGTGCTATAACTCTGACATTGGCTGAAATATCAGATCCCAGCATGCCTATGGAAGCAGAGGCAGGATCCACAGAGAGATGGATGAAATTGTAATTTAGGTTCTGGACCTCACAGGGCATGGAGTCAGCTGGAGACCCAGTTGTTGAAACGCCACTCAGCAGTCACCCTGGAGCTTGTGTTAGCTGGGCCTAGAGGCAGGGAGGGGTTCAGAAATATCTCCACACACTGGGGAAGCAGAGTACTCTCTAACCGAGAGCCCACGAGACTATTCTGGTGGCAGCAAGGCAGGAAGCCCTTGTAGTCTGGTCTAGAGAGTAGGGTCACATATATCAGCCAAATTCCAGCTTTTCAGAAGTAAAAGCTATGTCAGAACAGGCCATTGGAGGAGCAACTCTTTGGTTCAGTCAAGGCTATCTCTTGTTCACATACTCTCAGAGACTCATGACTTGCCTTTTCTGCATTAAGAATTAAGAATCCAATGTGCAATGCCGAATTCGCACAGCCCTAGGATGAAGACCGCCATTTCCCTGAGTGACAGAACACCACGCCATCTCAATCTAGGAAATGTGACTGTTGGTGTGACCAACATTTCATTTCAGCACACAAATATAACATCTATATGAATGGATTAAAATGGTAATAAAATGCCACCTAACTTAAAAAAAATATCCAGGGACAGATGAATTCACAACCTAATTATACCAGACTTTTGAAGAAAAGCTACAGCCAATCAATCCTTCTTAAACTATTTAAAGCAAATAGACATAAAACAAAAAGCTAGAAACAGTGTTGGGGACCCTTCAAGAGGAACAGCTTTAGAACTCTTGGAATATGGCCCAACTGATAGCAGAACCGTGAAGGGTGAACCTTGAAAAGGCAGAGCTCCAAGTATCTACTTGTCCTGAGGACTTTATGCTGTTGTGGAGTTTTGCTCTGCTCATTACCTTTGTGGTCATTAAATTTCCTCATAATCCATGGGTTGTATGAAAACTCTAAAGGGGCTTCCAGCCCCTCAAGGGGCAGTGTCATTGCACTTACAATCGTAGTGATTGATCTTTTTTAAGTGTTACCGCTGGAGCAGATTAATAATCCAACCAACACCCTTAGAAAGAATTTAGAGCCAGGTGTGGAGGTGAACTCCTTTCATACCAGCCCTTGGAGGCAGAGGCAGGAGGATCTCTTGAGTTCCAGGCCTAAAAAAAAAATCTAAAAACTGAGTCTGTGAGAGCCAGGGTTGTTACACAGAGAAACACTGTCTCCAAAAAACCAGCAGAACTGGAAAGGAAAAGGAATTTGGGGATGTAGATTGTTAGTAAAGTTAGGTTAAAATGTTTTTGTTTAGTAGCCTTGACTTAGAGAATCCTGGAGAACAACTTGAAGTTCATAAAGTCACACTCTTGATAACTGAGGGAGGGGTTTTTTTGAGTTCAGGGAATATGAAGATTGGCAGCCTGCAATCTGCTTTCAGTTTCCTCTTCCCCGTAAGTCAGCTTGTGTGATCCTGAGGAACTGCTCAGCGTGACCCACCCCAATGCATGCTCTCCCCACGGGAGTTCATCCTGGGGGCCACACCCCTGACATTTACACTTCTTCTCATGTGGTTGGTGCTTCTGCTAGATCTGAAGAAGCTTTCAAAGATGTGGTAGAATGTTTGTTTTATAATTTTGGGAATGCCAACGGCTTAAAAAAAAAAAAAAACAGACAATGATCCTGTTTATCACTCTAAGGCTTTTAAAAAAACGGTGTTTGGGTTTCAATGCCTCATACTCCATTAATAGTCCCTATATTTCCCAAGCACAGGCTTGGGACCTCATGAAATTGAAAAGCTTCTGTAAAGCAAAGGACACCGTCATCAAAACAAAGCGACTGCCTACAGATTGGGAAAGAATCATCACCAACCCTTTATCTGACAGAAGACTCATATCCAATATATATAAAGAACTAAACAAGCTGAAAAGCAATAAACCAAGTAATCCACTTAAAAAATGGGGGACAGAGCTAAAGAGAGAATTCTCTGTAGAGGAATATCGAATGGCAGAGAAGCACTTAAAGAAATGCTCAACCTCATTAGCCATTAGGGAAATGCAAATCAAAACAACCCTGAGATTTCACCTTACACCCATCAGAATGGCCAAGATGAAAAACTCAAGGGACAACACATGCTGGAGAGGTTGTGGAGAAAGGGGAACCCTCCTCCACTGCTGGTGGGAATGTAAACTGGTACAACCACTCTGGAAATCAATCTGGCGCTTTCTCAGACAACTAGGAATAGTGCTACCTCAAGATCCAGCCATACCACTCCTAGGCATATACCCAAAAGAGGCGCAAGTACACAAAAAGGACATTTGCTCAATCATGTTTGTAGCAGCTTTATTTGTAATAGCCAGAAGCTGGAAACAACCCAGATGCCCCTCAATTGAAGAATGGATGCAGAAACTGTGGTACATCTATACAATGGAGTATTACTCAGCAATGAAAAATAAGGAAATCATGAAATTTGCAGGTAAATGGTGGGACCTGGAAAGGATCATCCTGAGTGAGTTGTCCCAGAAGCAAAAAGACACGCATGTTATATACTCACTCACATAAACATACAATATAGAATAAACCCACTAAAATCTGTACATCTAAACAAACTAAGCAAAAGAGAGGACCCTAACTAAAATGTTCAATCCCCATCCTGAAAGGCAAAGAGGATGAACATCAGAAGAAAAATAAAATAGGAAACAACCTCGGAACCTGCTACAGAGGGCCTCTGAAAGCCAGAAGAAAACAGGAAACAACCTTGAAACCTGCCACAGAGGGCCTCTGAAAGCTTCTGCAGTATAGACTGTCAAAGCAGATGCTGAGCCTTATGGCCAACTGCCAGGCAGAGTGAATGGAATTCTATGTAAGAAGTGGGAAATAGTAAGAGCTGGAGGGGACAGGAACTCCACAAGCAGAGCAACAGAACAAGATAATTTGAACACAGGGAACTTCCCAGAAAATCATACTCCAACCAAGGACTATTCGTGGAGATGACCGGGAACCCCTGCACAGGTGTAGCCCATGGCAGTTCAGTGTCCAAGTGGGTTACATAGTAATGGAAAGAGGGACTGCCTCTGACATAATCTGATTGGCCTGCTCGTTGATCACTTCCCCCTGAGGGGGGAGCAGCCTTACCAGGCCACAGTAGAGGACAATGCAGCCACTTTTGATGAGAACTGATAGACTAAAATCAGAAAGGAGAGGAGAACCTCCCCTATCAGTGGACTTGGGGAGTGGCATGCATGCAGAAAGGGGAAGGAGGGTGGGATCGAGAGGGGAGGAAGGAGAGGCTTATGGGGGGATACAAAATGAATAAAGTGTAATTAATAAAAAATTTAAAAAAATTTAAAAAAATAAAATTAAATTAAAAAAATAATCCCTATATTTCCCAAACACAGGCTATTGCAGAGAGTATATCTAACTTTAAGGACTCAAATATTTAAGTTACAAAATAAAGGTTACAAATATTTATCTCATCATATTTTAAATCATGCTTTATATGTTAATAATCATAAAATGTAGCAGGAAAAAGTATGTCTTTTTAAAAAAATTAAAAATAGTTCATGTCAGAGATAGTCCCTGTTCCCATTACGATGGAACCCACTTGGACACTGAACTGTCATGGGCTACGTCTGTGCAGGGGTTCTAGGTTATCTCCATGAATGGTCCTTGGTTGGAGTATCAGTCTCAGAAAAGACCCCTCTGCCCAGGATTTTTTTGGTTCTGTTGCTATCCTTGTGGAGCTCCTGTCCTATCCAGGTTTTACTATTTCCCACTTCTTTCATAAGATTCCCTGCACTCTGCCCAAAGGTTGACCATAAGTCTCAGCATCTGCTTTGATACACTACAGGGCAGAGCCTTTCAGAGGTCTTCTGTGTCAGGCTCCTGTCCTGTTCCCCATTTTCCCCTTCCTCTGATGTCCATCCTCTTTGTTTTCTGGATAGGGATTGAGCATTTTAGCCAGAGTCCTCCTTCTTGATTAGTTTCTTTAGGTGTACAGATTTTAGTAGGTTTATCCTATATTATATGTCTAATATCCACTTATGAGTGAGTATATCCACTTATGAGTGAGTGAGTGTCTTTCTGCTTCTGGGATACCTCACTCAGGATGATCTTTTTTGAAATGATTGGCCTGCTCTTTGATCACCTCCTCCCAAGGGGGGAGTAGTCTTACCAGGCCACAGAGGAAGACAGTGCAGCCAGTCCTGAAGAGACCTGATAGACTAGGATCAGAAGGAAGCAGAGGAAGACCTCCCCAATCAGTGGACTTGGGGAGGGGCATGTGTAGAAAAGGGGAAGGGAGGGTGGGACTGGGAGGGGAGGAGGGAGGTGTTCACAGGGAGGGATACAAAGTGAATAAAGTGTAATTAATAAAAAAAATTTAAAAAAATAAAAAAATGTTTTAAATTAAAAAAAAATTAAAAATAAAATTTACAAACAGGTCTTTCACCTGCTTGGTTAGAGTCACCCCAAGGTACTTTATGTTATTAGTGGCTATTATGAAGCATGTTGTTTCCCTGATTTCTTTCTCAACCCTTTTGTCTTTGGTATACAGGAGGGCTTCTGATATTTTTGAGTTGATTTTGTATCCAGCCACTTTGCTGAAGGTATTTATCAACTGAAGGGGTTCTCTGGTTGATTTTTTTAGGGTCACTCAGGTATACTATCATATCATCTGCGAATAGTGAGACTTTGACCTCTTCCTTTCTGATTTGTATCCCCTTGATCTCCTTTACTTGTCTTATTGCTCTAGCTAAGACTTCAAGTACTATGTTGAAGAGATATGGAGAGAGTGGGCAGCCTTGCCTTGTCCCTGATTTCAGTGGAATTGATTTAACTTTCTCTCTATTGAGTTTGATGTTGGCTATAAAGCTTCCTTTATACTGCCTTTATTATTTTTAGGTATGTGGCTTGTATCCCTGATCTCTCCAAGACTTTAAACATGAATGGGTGTTGGATTTTGTCAAATGCATCTAAGGAGATGATCATGTGGTTTTTCTCCTTCAGTTTGTTTATATGGTGGATTACATTGATGAATTTCCATATATTGAACCACCCCTGCATGCCTGGGATGAAGCCTACTTGGTCATGGTGGATGATATCTTTTATGTGTTCTTGTATTTGGTTTGCAAGTATTTTATTGAGTATTTTTGCGTCAATGTTCATAAGAGAGATAGGTCTGAAGTTCTCTTTTTTTGTTGGGTCTTTGTGTGGTTTACTGCTTCCTCAAGATCCATCTATACCACTCCTAGTCATATATCCAAAAGGTGCTCAAGTACACAACAAAGACTTTTGCTCAACCATGTTTGTAGCAGCTTTACTCTAATAGCCAGAACCTGGAAACAACCCAGATGTTCATCAACGGAGGAATGGATATAGAAATTGTAGTACTTTTACACAATGGAATACTACTCAGCAATTAAAAACAAGGAAATCATGAAATCTTCAGGCAAATGGTGGGAACTAGAAAAGATCATCCTGAGTGAGGTATCCCAGAAGCAGAAAGACACACACAATATATACTCACTTATAAGTCGGTACTAGACCTGTAAGATAGGATAAACATACTAAAATCTATATACTTAAAGAAGCTAAACAAGAAGGAGGACCCGGGGTAAGATGATCAATCCTCACTTAGAAAGACAAATGGGATGGACATTGGAAGTAGGAGAAAACAAGAAATAGGACAGAAGCCTACCACAGAAGGCCTCTGAAAGACTCTACCTAGCAGTATATAAAAGCAGATGTTGAGACTTATAACCAAACCTTGGGCAGAGTACAGGGAATCAAATGAAAGAAAGGGGAGTTAGTATGACCCAGAGAGGACAGGAGCTCCACAAGGACCAAATATATCAGGCACAGGAGTCCTCTATGAGACTATTTCTCTGACCAAGGACCATGTATGGATATAACCTAGAATGCCTGCTCAGATGTAGCCCATGGTAGCTCAGTATCCAAGTGGGTTTCCCTAATAAGGGGAACAGGGACTATTTCTGACATGAGCTCAATGGCCGGCTCTTTGACCTCCTCCCCCTACCCCTGCCCGAGGGAGAAGTGGCCTTGCTAGGCCACAGAGGAGGACATGGCAGCCAGTCATGAAAACACCCGATAAACTAGGGTCAGAAAGAAGAAGAGGAGGACTTCCCCTATCAGTGGACTGGGAAAGGGGCAGGGAGGAGATGAGGGAGTGAGGGAGGGTGGGGTTGGGAGGGAATGAAGGAGGGGGTTATGGCTGGGATACAAAGTAAATAACCCATGATTAATATAAAAATAATAAAAAAAGAGAGAAAAATTACCCCTAAACCTCTAATAAAATAAAAAGACCTACTAAGCAGACAGTGGAAAGGGCTGTTTTATTCCAGCAGCAGGTTTGCTCGTTTGTTTCCACAGGATGCTTGTCCACCTTCATGGTTGCCAGACCAGTTGACTGTGGCAGGATTTTCCCATTGTCTTAGAGGCAGAGACTTTTGCTTCTGCCACTTCCTCCCCTCCCACCTCAGTCACCATTAATGGGTGAATGTGCCCTCTGAGGAGTTAAAGTAGAAATGACTGTTTTTTTATAAGAGTACAATTGTGATAGAAAGACCTGGAGGGAACAGGAGCTCCACAAGGAGAGCAACAGAACCAAAAAATCTGGTCACAGGGGTCTTTTCTGAGACTGATACTCTAACCAAGGACCATGCATGGAGATAACTTAGAACCCCTGCACAGAAGTGGCCCAAGGTAGCTCAGTATCCAAGAGGGTTCCCCAATACTAGGAACAGGGACTGTCTCTTACATGAACTCCTGGGCTGGATCTTTGATCACCTCCACCTGAGGGGGGAGCAGCCTTACCAGTTCACAGAGGAAGATAAAGAAGCCAGTCCTGATGAGACCGGATAGACTATGGTCAGATGGAAGGGGAGGAGGACCTCCCCCTATCTTTGGACTCGGGGAGGGGCATGGGAGAAGAAGAGGGAGGGAGGGTGAGATTGAGAAGGGATGGGGAAAAAAAGAATACAATTGTGATTCTTTTAAGGCTTTTAAAAGATTAACTTTTAAGGTAAATAATAAAACAATTAATTACTACTTTGTAACAAGGAATAGTAGACTGTTAGTAAGAGAAACTGGTTGAGAAAATTACCTTGCTTGCTTATATTTTGTTACTGTATAGTAAGTTCCTTAGTTACCAATATATGTGAGTCCCTGGGAATAATTTGTTTTTCACCCCTAACATGTACTACTTTTAATCAGGTGAGGGTATTGGGAAACATGTTTTTGCCTAACTATGCTCATTGTGATTGTTCACTTAAAGGAAAAGAGAATGTAACCATATTGTAAGTTTGATACTGCTTGAAAGATTTGCTGGGATATGCTGGGATATATAAGATGTGGGAGAAAAGAACAAAGTTGTTGGAGCTTTGCTCTCTCCACCATCCACCAAACGTATATGTGTGTATGTGTGAAGTTGTTGGAAATTTGTTCCATGCACCCAATATGTATGTATGTATGTATATAATGAAGATTGTTGGCTCTTTGCTCCATCCACCAAATGCATGCATGTATGTGTGTACATATGTATGTGTGTATTTGTGTATGTATGCAAACATGTATGTATGTATGTGTGAGGTTGTTGGAGCTTGTGAAGCTTCCTTCATCCACAAAGTGTGTGTGTGTTTATAAATCTCCCCCCCCCCTCTGCCTTTTTTTTTTTTTTTCTCTCATCTGTCCCAGAAAGTTTCTCTGGTCCCTGAGTCTT
The DNA here is from genome assembly GCF_907164565.1 of Psammomys obesus. NCBI lineage: Eukaryota > Metazoa > Chordata > Mammalia > Rodentia > Muridae > Psammomys > Psammomys obesus. The sequence goes on from NW_026592510.1 coordinate 24,143,317, forward strand.
TCTTGTAGCCCCAGGGAGTCTTTTCAGTCCCCAAAGAGAGTTTTACACCAGCCCCAGAGCGTATTTCACAGGCCCCAGAGAATCAAGCTTTCTTTCCTCAGAGAAAAAGTCTGGTGAGCGATCAATGCCAACACCATGTCCTACCTTAGTTTACCCTGTTGATGTCAAGGCTGATGTTTGGCATCTGGTTCCTGCAACAGAGACCTGAGGAAAGTAAGCTCCTTATTCAGGGCACGGAGACTATTTTTACACCTAAGGTGTGGCAGGACAACTCTCCCCCCACAACACACACACACACACACACACACACACACACACACACACACACACA
>NW_026592510.1:24143657-24204787 GCF_907164565.1 Psammomys obesus
ACACACACACACACACACACACACACACACACACACACACACACACACACACACACTGAGTGCCAGGTTAGGACAAGTGAGTAATCTAAGTTGATTCTTGTGTGATTGTGTGCTGCCATTTTCCTCAGTATGGAACAAAGTGAATCTAAGGACAGAAAAATGGTTATTGGGATCATCCAGCATGTACTTACAAAAGGAGGAATTAAGGCAAATACTAGTCAGCTTTCAGATTTTCTCCATTTTGTGCAGTCAGCCAACCCCTGGTTCCCGGACCAAAGAAGTTTAGATGTAGAAAGATAGGATACATAGGAATATATTTTAAAGATTAGTACACTAAGAATGGAGGTAAAGTCATGCCCCCTGCTGCCTTTGCTATTGGAGTGAAGCAGCCGGTGCCAGCTTCTGCTCCTGCTGCCCATGAGGGAACTTCCTTGCTGTCCCCCTTTCTCAGGATCTAAAAATATATTGTTCTTTTGATAAAGGCTCCCAGTGAAGATAGCTCAGGACAGGATAGTGATGGAGCAGGAGAGGAGAAACTGACTTTTGGAGAAGAGTTTAACTTGGAGGAGAAGGCAGCAAAGTATCATACTTCTGACTGGCCTCTCTGGCCATCCTAATGCCTCCTGAAAAATGTGAAAAGAAAGGGGCCTATGTTGTGCTGTGCTCTCAGGGTGGATTACTGGGGTTTTTAAAAACCCTAAGTAATTTTCAAAAACTCCTTGGAGATGTAAATTAGATTCATCTCTTTGGAAAAATAACTGCAACTAAATTATAGTCTTTATAATTTGCCAACCTCTGTAGGAAAGCTGATCCAAAGTCCTTGAGAGAATTGACCCTGAAACTAAGGCTTCTTTAACCCTCCCAGAACCAGATCAGTCCTGTTCTCCTGCAGTGCTGCTGTTTATAGTTGGCTCTACCTCAGGTCCAGCTGCTTTAAACATTGATGGTCATTAAGACTCTTTCCCCACACAAGAAACCTCTAAACAGTGGGTGGAGCTGATGGCATTAATTACTGTCTTTAAGAGACTAAACAGTAAGCCTTTTAATCTGCATACTAACTCACAATATGTAATCAGGGTTTTTCTTCATACTAAAACTGCACAACTTCTTTCTGCTCATTCCACTCTACTTGCCTAGCCCCCAGAGCTGCAAGCCTGGCTTCAGTCTAGGAGTCACCCTTTCTCTGTGGGACCTGCTCCAGCTCTTTCTATGCCTCCTGGTCCTGTGCATGAAGAAAAGAGTTAACTTGATTCCTTGACAAGGGCTGTTGCCTTCTCTCTGCAGGCAGCTCAGCAGAGCCATACATTACATCACCAAACTCCTGCTGAGCTCTGTTTTCAGTTTCCTCTTCCCCCTCAAAGCTGCTCTTGTGCTCCTGTGGAACTGCTCAGTGTGTTCAGCCCCAGTGTGCGCTCTCCCCATGCGACTTCATCCCCTGCCATTCATACTTATTCTCATGTCGTTTGTGCTTCTGCTAGATCTGGAGAAGCTTTCAAGGATGTGGTAGAATATTTGTTTTACAAGTTTACAAGGTCTTTGAAAAACAGACAATGCTCGTATTTATACCACTAACACTTTTTTGTTTGTTTGATTTTGGTTTTTCAAGACAGGGTTTCTCTGTGTAGCCCTTGTACACCAGGCTAACCTCAAACTCACAGAGATCCTTCTGTCTCTGCCTTGCTTAGTGCTGGGATTAACCACTGAGGCTTTTTAAAGAAGATGGTGTTTGTCTTTCAATATCTCACAGTCCACTGTCATGCTCTGTTATCCCCAAGGAAAAGCAAATTGTAGAGAGGAGCACATTAAACTTTAAAGACTCAAATACTTAACCTACAAAGTAAAGATTATAAATATTCATCTCCTCATCATATTTAAACCATAATTAATGCTATCAATCATATATCACAGAACAAAGTATAAGTCCTTTAAAAACATTTAAAAATAAAATTTACTTTTAAACCTCTAATAAAATAAAAAGACCTACTAACCAGCAGTGGAAAGGACCCGATGTTTTACTCCAGGAGAAGCTTTGCTTGCGTTTCCACTGGACGCTGATCCAGCTTTGTGGTTGCCAGACCAGTTAGTTGACAGTGACAGGATTTCCCACACTGACCTGGAGGCAGAGAGTTTCGATTCTTCCTCTTTCTCCCTCCCCCTCCACTTCAGCCAGCTTAATGAGTGGACATGCATTCCAAGGATTTAAAGTAGAAATGACTGCTTTATATAAAAGTTTAGATTTTTTTCCCTCGTTTTCTCTATCTTCCAATGTCCATCCAGTTTGCCTTTCTGAATGAGGATTCAGCATCTTACCCAGGGTCCTCCTTCTTGATTAGCTTTCATATGTGTACAGATTTTAGTATGTTTATCCTATATTATATGTCTAATATCCACTTATACATGAGTATATGCCCTGTGTGTCTTTCTGCTTCTGGGATACCTCACTCAGGATGGTCTTTTCTAGTTCCTACCATTTGCCTGCAGATCTCAGGATTTCCTTGTTTTTAATTTGCTGCACCCACGCCAGTGTCGCCATAGTAGCATGTGCTACAGGGCGGGAGACACGCTTTCTTTGGATATTCGCTCCCTGGAAGGTCCCTGGCAGACCCCCCCATCTGGCAAAGAGACGCGTTCTGAGATTTCTACGCTTTTTCAGTTGCGGTTCTGGGGCTGGATTAATGAGTTTTTTGATCTCTGTGACTCCTCCTGAAACAGTACAACTAATTTTATAAAGAAATTTATCATTAGTAAATTATTAAAGGCTTTAATAAAGATAAAATGTAAAAAGAATAAATTTAAGAAAAGTAATAAATTAGATTTAGTATCAAAAGGCATTATAGGAATAGTAAAAGAAATAATGGGCTCCTTCTTAAGAAAAAATAACATGAGAAGTACAGCTGGCACGAGTTTACCCCTCCCTTCAGCATCTTGTTCCTAGGGAAGATCATAAATCGTTAGCAGGACATAAGGGAGAATGGTTGACAAAGGTGTGTTTAGACTTTGGCAGGTATTCGACTTGGCTCGGAGGACTATTACAGCTCCTGACTTTCCTCTTCACTAGTCAGTGATAATAAAACTATAGTTTGAGGTTTTTGTTTCTTGTTTGCGTTGATCAGAAAGTTTCTAGGCAAAGATTTCTTGTGGGCACTGCCCTATGTTAAAACATAAACTTTGTATTCTTGGTAAAAGTCTGAATGTTCTGGAAAGCATGCCAATTTTAAGGTGCTTCCTTGTGAGATCACTATAAAAATATTAGCTTGACTTCAGTAAAATTGCAACAGATTCCAAAGCCTCAACTGGTCTCTGTCTGTCAATTCGCTGAATTCATGTCTTCCTGTTCAAAGCCTTGTTCTCCCGAGGACGCCGGGAGCCCAACCGGGCTGGTCCGTGGCATTAATTGCTGAGTAGTATTCCTTTGTGTAAATGTACCACATTTTCTGCATCCATTCCTCAGATGAGGGACATCTGGGTTGTTTCCAGGTTCTGGCTATTACAAATAAAGCTGTTATGAACATGGTTGAGCAAATGTCCTTACTGGGCACTTGAACATATTTGGGATATATGCCTGGGAGTGGTATAGCTGACAGGAGCCACAGAGGGCCTTTGAAAGACTCCACCCAACATTGTATCAAATCAGATGCTGAGTCTCATAACCAAATTTTGGGCAGAGTGCAGGAAATCATATGAAAGAAGGGGGGGATAGAAAGACCTAGAGAGGACAGGAGCTCCACAAGGAGAGCATCAGAGCCAAAAATTCTGGGCACAGGGATCTTTTCTAAGACTGATACTCCAACCAAGGACCATTCATGGATATAACCTAGAACCCTGTGCAGATGTAGCCCATGGCAGCTCAGTATCCAAGTGGGGAATAGGGACTGTCTCTGACATGAACTCAGCGGCTGGATCTTTGATCATCTCTCCCTGAAGGGGAAACAGCCTAGCCTGGCCACAGAGGAAGACAATGCAGCCAGTCCTGATGAGACCTGATAGCCTAGGGTCAGATGGAAGGGGAGAGGACCTTCCCTATCAGTGGACTTGGAGAGGGGCATGGGAAGAGATGATAGAGTGAGGGTGATACTGGGAGGGAATGAGGGTGGGGACTACAGCTGGGATACAAAATGAATAAACTGTAATTAATATAAAGAAATAAAAACATTTAAAAAAGTTTAGATTTTTGATTATTTTATTTATGTATTCATTCATTCATTCATTCATTCATTCATTCATTCATTCATTCATTCATTTTACAACCTGATCCCAGCCTCCTCCTTCTTGTCCTCTTAGTCCCACCCTCATGGTCTCTGCACCCCTTTTCTCCTCTCTTTCTTCTCAGAGAAGGGGAGACTCCCTAAGGGGTACTAACTCATCCTGGCACATCAAATTGCAGCAACACTAAGCACATCCTCTCCCACGGAAGCCAGGCAAGTCAGCCCAGCTAGGGGAAAGGGATCTAAAGGCAGAAAACAGAGTCAGAGACAGCCCCTGCTCCCATTGTTAGGGGACCTACATTTTACCAAACTGTATATCTGGTATAAATATGTACAGGGTTTAGGTCCAGCCCAAGCTGGGTTTAGGTCCAACAACCATGGTTGTTGGTTCAGGTTCTGTGAGCAACATGGCCCAGTCTAGTTGACTCTGTAGGTCTTGTGGTGTCCTTGACCCCTCTGGCTCTTTCAGTCTTTCCTCCCACTCTTTCCCAAAACTCCCCTAGCTTGGCCTATTGTTTGGCTGTGGGTTTCTGCCTCTGTTTCCGTCAGCTGCTGGATGAAGCCTCTCAGAAGACTGTTATGCTAGGTTCTTGTCTGTAATCATAACAAAGTATTATTAATAGTGTCAGGGGTTGACTTCTCCCATGGGGTGGATCCCAAGTTGGGTCAGTCTTTGGTTTGCCATTCCATCAATCTCTGCTGCATCTTTATCCCTACACTTCTTGAAGTCAAGACAAATTTTGGGTCAAAGGTTTTATGGGTGGGTTGCTGTCCCTCTTCCTCCAGTGGAAGTCCCACATGGCTACAGGAGATGGCAATTTCAGGCTTTTTAATCCCCACTGCTAGGAGTCTCAGGGTCACCCCCATAGACTCCAAGGAGCCTCCTCAGTCCCAGAGGTACTTCACCCTTAATTTCCATTCTCTTTTCCAGTCCTCTTCTCCCACACTCTGATTTCCTCACACCAGATTCCCCTTCTCCACCCAGTAGCTTCTTCAGCCCCTGTCCCAACCAGTTTTCTTCCTTCATCTACTTTAGATATCTATTTTATTTCCTCTTCTGCGTAAGATTCAAGAATCCTCCCTTGGACCATCTTTGGTTTCTTTGGGTCTTTGGATTATAACAAGGTTATTCTGTACTTTATGGCTCATATCCACTTATAAGTGAGTATATATCATGTTTGTCTTTTTGGGTCTGAGTTACCTCAGGATGAACTTTTCTAGTTCTATCCACTTGCTGATACTTTCATGATCTTTTTGTTTTTAATTGCTGAATAATATTCCATTGTGTAAATGTTCAACATTTTCTTTATCTATTCTTCAGTTGAGGGACATCTAGGTTGTTTTCATTTCCTAGGTATTATGAATAAAGCTGCTATGAACATAGTTGAGCAATTGTCCTTCTGGTATGGTGGTATATCTTTTGGGTATATGACCAGGAGTGGTATAGCTGGGTCTTGAAGTAAATTCTGAAAAAACAAACAAACAAACAAACAAACAAACAAACAAAAAAACACAAAACTAAAAACTCCACATTGATTTCCACAGTGGTTGTACAAGTTTGTTCTCCCACCAACAATGGAGTTCTTCTTGCTTCAAATCCTCTCCAGCATATATTTTCACTGGAGTTTTTGATCTTAAGCATTCTGATGGGTGTAAGATGGATTATCTGTTATTTTGTTTTGTAATTCCCTGATTACTAAGGATATTGAACATTTCTTTAAGAACTCAGCCATTAGAGATTCCTCTATAGATAATTCTCTATTTAACTCTGTACCCCATTTTAAAAATTGGGTTATTTTTTATTTTTTTGCTTTTTGTTTTGGTGTTTAATTTCTTGAGTTCTCTATATATTTTGCACATTAGCCCTCTGTCAGATGTAGGGTTGGTAGGCATCTTTTCCCTTTCTGTAGGCTGTCTATTGAGCGTGTCCTTTGCCTTGCAGAAGCATTTCAATTTCATGAGCCCCCATTTATAATTGTTAATCTTAGTTCCTGAGCTGTTGGTGTTCGGTTTAGAAAGTTGTCTTCCATGAGTTCAAGGCTATTCCCCACTTTCTCTTCTATTAGATTTAATGTTTTGGTTTTATGTTGAAGTCTTTGATCCACTTGGACTTGAGTTTTGTGCAGGGTGATAAATATAGATCTATTTGCATTCTTCTACATGTGGGCATCCAGTTAAACCAGCTTTCTTTTTTCCATTGTATAGTTTTGGCTTGTTTGTCAAAAAGCAGATGTTCAGAAGTGTGTGAGGTTATTTCTGGGTCTTCAGTTCAATTCCATTGATAAATCTGTCTGTTTTAATGACAATAATATGTGGTTTTTATTACTATTGTTCTGTAGTACAGCTTGAAATCAGGGTTGGTGATACCTCCAGAAGTTCCTATATTGTACAGAAATGTCTTAGCTAACGTGGGTGTTTAATTTTCCATATGAAGTTAAAGATTGCTCTTTGATGATTTGGAAAGAATTGTGTTGGAATTTTGATGGAAATTGCATTGAGTCTGTAGATTGCTTTTGGTAAGATGGACACTTTTACTATGTTAATTACCATGGGAGATGTTTCCATCTTCTGATATCTACTTCAATTTCTTTCTTCTGAGGCTTGAAATTCTTTTTTTTTTTTTTTTTTGAAGTTCTTTTTATACAACTCTTACTTGCTTGGTTAGAGTTACAGCAAGATAGTCTATATTGTTTGTGGCTATTGCGAAGGTTGTTGTTTCCTTAATTTCTTCCTCAGTCCATTTATCACTTGTATAAAGGAGGCCTACTTTTTTTTGAGTTAATTTTACATCCAGCCATTTTGCTAAAGGTGTTTATCAGCTGTAGAAGTTTTCTGGTTGAAATTTGAGGGTCACAGTTTACTATCATATCATCTGAGAATAGTGATATTTGACTTCTTTCTTTTTTTTAAAGATAACCATAAAGTTTTATTTTTAAAATTAATTTATTTTTATTAATTACAATTTATTCATTTTGTATCCCAGCTGTAGTCCCCTCTCTCACCCCTCCCAATTTCACCCTCTCTCCTTCTTCTCTTCCCATGCCCCTCCCCCAGTCCACTGATAGGGGCGGTCCTCTTCCCCTTCCATCTGGCCCTAGCCTATCAGGTCTCATCAGGACTGACTGCATTGTCTTCCTCTGTGGCCTGCTCCCCACTTAGGGGGAGGTGATCAAAGAGCCAGCCATTAAGTTCATGTCAGAGACAATCCCTGTTCCCATTACTAGGGAATCTGCTTGGATACTGAGCTGCCATGGGCTACGTCTCTGCAGGGGTTCTAGGTTATATCCATGCATGATTTTTGGTTGGAATATCAGTCTCAGAAAAGACCCCTGTGCCCAGAATTTTTAGTTCTGTTGCTCTCCTTGTGGAGCTCCTGTCCCCTCCAGGTCTTTCATCAACCCCTTCTTTCATAAGATTCCCTGCTCTCTGCCCAAAGTTTGGCTATGAGTCTCGGCATCTACTTTAATATCCTGCTGGGTAGAGTCTTTCAGAGGCCATCTGTGGTAAGCTCCTGTCCTGTTCCCTGTTTTCTCCCTCTTCTGATGTCCATCCACTTTGCCTTTCTGAATGAGGATTGATCATCTTACCCAGGATCCTCCTTCTTGATTAGCTTTCATATGTGTACAGATTTTAGTATGATTATTCTATATTATATTTCTAAAATCCACTTATAAGTGAGTATATGCCATGTGTTTATTTCTGCTTCTGGGTTACATCACTCTAGATGACCTTTTCTAGTTCCCACCATTTGCCTGCAGATTTATGATTTCCTTGTTTTTAATTGCTGAGTAGTATTCCATTATGTAAATGTACCACAATTTCTGTATCCATTCCTCTGTCGAGGGATATCTGGGTTGTATCCAGATTCTAGCTATTACCGATAAAGCTGCTATGAACATGGTTCAGCAAATATCCTGGTTGTACATGTGAGCATATTTTAGATATATGCCTAGGAGTGGTATAGCTGGCTCTTGAGGTAGCACTATTCCTAATTGTCTGAGAAAGCACCAGATTGATTTTCAAAGTGGTTGTACAAGTTTACATTCTCATCAGCAGTGAAGGAGGGTTCCTCTTTCTCCACATCCTCTCCAGCATGTGTTGTCATTTGAATTTTTGATCTTGGCCATTCTGATGGGTGTAAGGTGAAACATCAGGGTCGTTTTGATTTGCATATCCCTGGTGATTAAGGATGTTAAGCATTACTTTAAATGTTTCTCTGCCATTCTATATTCTTCTATTGAGAATTCTGTTTAGCTTTGTACCCCATTTTTTAATTAGATTACTTGATTTGTCACTTTTTAACTTCTTGAGTTCTTTATATGTTCTAGATATTAGCCTCCTGTCAGATATAGGGTTGGTGAAGATCCTTTCCCAGTCTGGGGGCTGTCGTTTTGTTCTGATGACAGTGTCCTTTGATTTACAGAAGCTTTTCAGCTTCATGAGGTCCCATTTATTGATTGTTGCTCTTAGAGCCTGTGCTGTTGGTGTTCTGTTCAGGAAGTTGTCTCCTGTGCCAATGCATTCAAGGTTATTTCCCACTTTTTCTTTTAACAGATTTAGTGTATCTGTTTTTTTTTTAACTTTTATTAATTACACTTTATTCATTTTGTATCCCCCCCATAAGCCCCTCCCTCCTCCCCTCCCAGTCCCATCCTCCCCACCCCCTTCTGCATGCATGGCCCTCCCCAAGTCCACTGATAGGGGAGGTCCTCCTCTCCTTCTTTCTGATCTTAGTCTATCAGTTCTCATCAGAAGTGGCTGCATTGTCAGGGTTCTAGGTTATCTCCATGAATAGTCCTTTGTTGGAATATGAGTCTCTGGGAAGTTCCCTGTGTTCAAATTTTCTTGTTCTGTTGCTCTTCTTGTGGAGTTCCTGTCCTCTCCAGCTCTTACTATTTTCCACTTCTTACATAAAATTCCATTCACTCTGCCTGGCAGTTGGCCATAAGGCTCAGCATCTGCTTTGACAGTCTGCATGGCAGAGGCTTTCAGGGGCCCTCTGTGGCAGGTTCCGAGGTTGTTTCCTGTTTTCTTCTTCTGACTTTCAGAGGCCCTCTGTAGCAGGTTCCTAGGTTGTTTCCTGTTTTATTTTTCTTCTGATGTTCATCCTCTTTGCCTTTCAGGATGGGGATTGAACATTTTAGCTAGGGTCCTCTCTTTTGCTTAGTTTGTTTAGATGTACAGATTTTAGTGGGTTTATTCTATGTTGTATGTTTATATGAGTGAGTATATACTGTGTGTGTCTTTTTGCTTCTGGGACAACTCACTCAGGTTGATCCTTTCCAGGTCCCACCATTTACCTGCAAATTTCATGATTTCCTTATTTTTCATTGCTGAGTAATACTCTATTGTATAGATGTACCACAGTTTCTGCATCCATTCTTCAGTTGAGGGGCATCTGGGCTGTTTCCAGCTTCTGGTTATTACAAATAAAGCTGCTACAAACATGATTGAGCAAATGTCCTTTTTGTGTACTTGAGCCTCTTTTGGATATATACCTAGGAGTGGTATGGCTGGATCTTGAGGAAGCGCTATTCCTAGTTGTCTGAGAAAGCGCCAGATTGATTTCCAGAGTGGTTGTACAAGTTTACATTCCCACCAGCAGTGGAGAAGGGTTCCCCTTTCTCCACAACCTCTCCAGCATGCGTTGTCCCTTGAGTTTTTTATCTTGGCCATTCTGATGGGTGTAAGGTGAAATCTCAGGGTTGTTTTGATTTGCATTTCCCTAATGGCTAATGAGGTTGAACATTTCTTTAAGTGCTTCTCTGCCATTCCATATTCCTCTACAGAGAATTCTCTCTTTAGCTCTATTCCCCATTTTTTAAGTGGATTATTTTGGATTGTTGTTTTTCAGCTTCTTTAGTTCTTTATATATACTGGATACAAGTCCTCTGTCAGATAAAGGGTTGGTGATGATTCTTTCCCAATCTGTAGGCAGTCACTTTGTTTTGATGACGGTATCCTTTGCTTTACAGAAGCTTTTCAGTTTCATGAGGTCCCATTTATTGATTGTTGCTCTTAGAGCCTGTGCTGTTGGTGTTCTGTTCAGGAAGTTTTCTCCTGTACCAATGAGTTCTAGGGTATAGCCCACTTTTTTTTTTTCTAGCCGATTTAATGTGTCTGGTTTTATGTTGAGGTCTTTGATCCACCTGGACTTCAGTTTTGTACAGGGTGATAAGTATGGATCTATTTTCATTTTTCTACATGTAGACATCCAGTTGGACCAGCACCATTTGTTGAAGATGCTATCTTTTTTCCATTGTATGGTTTTGGCATCTTTGTCAAAAATCAGGTGTCCATAAGTGTATGGGTTTATTTCTGGGTCTTCTGTTCGGTTCCATTGATCCACCATTCTGTTTCTATGCCAGTACCATGCAGTATTTAAAACTGTTGCTCTATAGTACAGCTTGAGATCAGGGATGGAGATACCTCCAGAAGATCTTTTATTGTAGAGGATTGTTTTAGCAATTCTGGGTTTCTTGTTATTCCATACAAAGTTGAGAATTTTTCTTTCCAGGTCTGTAAAGAATTGTGTTGGCAATTTGATGAGAACTGCATTAAATCTGTAGATTGCTTTTGGTAAGATGGCCATTTTTACTATGTTAATCCTGCCAAGCCATGAGCATAGGAGATCTTTCCATCTTCTCATATCTTCTTCTAATTCTTTCTTCAGAGACTTAAAATTTTTTTCATACAAGTCTTTGACTTGCTTGGTTAGGGTTACACCAAGGTACTTTATGTCATTTGTAGCTATTATGAAGGGTGTTGTTTCTCTAATTTCTTTCTCAGCCCTTTTGTCTTTTGTATACAGGAGGGCTACTGATTTTTTTGAGTTAATTTTGTATCCGGCCACTTTGCTGAAGGTGTTTATCAGCTGTAGGAATTCCTTGGTAGAGTTTTTGGTGTCACTCATGTATACTATCATATCATCTGCAAATAGTGATAATTTGACTTCTTCCTTTCCAATCTGTATCCCCTTGATCTCCTTCAACTGTCTTATTGCTCTAGCAAGGACTTCCAGCACTATGTTGAAGAGATATGGAGATATGGGCAGCCTTGTCTTGTCCCTGATTTCAGTGGGATTGCTTTAAGTTTCTCTCCATTCAGTTTGTTGCTGGCTATAGGCTTGCTGTATATAGCCTTTACTATGTTTAGATATGTGCCTTGTATCCCTGATCTCTCCAAAACTTTAAACATGAATGGATGTTGGATTTTGTCAAATGCTTTTTCAGAATCTAGGCAGATTATCGTGTGTTTTTTTCTTTAGGTTTGTTAATATGGTGGATCACATTGATGGATTTCCGTATATTGAACCACCCCTGCATACCTTGGATGAAGCCTACTTGGTCATAGTGGATAATATCTTTGATGTGTTCTTGGATTCGGTTTGCAAGTATTTTGTTAAGTATTTTTGCATCAATGTTCATAAGGGAGATTGGCCTGAAATTCTCTTTCTTTGTTGAGTCTTTGTGAGGTTTCCATAACAAGGTGACTGTGGCTTCATAGAATGAGTTTGGTAATGTTCCTTCTGTTTCTATTTTGTGGAATAGTTTGAAGAGAATTGGTGTTAGCTCTTCTTTGAAGGTCTGGTAGAATTCTGCGCTGAAGCTATCTGGTCCTGGGCTTTTTTTGGATGGGAGACTTTTGATGACTGCTTCTATTTCTTTGGGGGACATAGGACTATTTAGTTGATTTACCTGGTCCTGATTCAGCTTTGGTAAGTCAAATTGATCAAGAAAATTGTCCATTTCATTTAGATTTTCAAATTTTGTGGCATATAGACTTTTGAAGTAAGTCCTAATGATTGTTTGGATTTCCTCAGTGTCTGTAGTTATGTCCCCCTTTTCATTTCTGATTTTGTTGATTTGGGTGGTGTCTCTCTGCCTTTTAGTTAGCTTGGCTAAGGGTTTGTCGATCTTGTTGATTTTCTCAAAGAAACAGCTCTTGGTTTCATTGATTCTTTGAATTGTTTTATTTGTTTCTAATTGATTGATTTCAGCCCTGAATTTGATTATTTCCAGCCGTCTACTCCTTTTTGGTGTGTCTGCTTCTTCTTTTTCTAGGGTTTTTAAGTGGGCCATTAAGTTGCTTGAATGATCTGTCTCGAATTTCTTCTTGAAGGCACTTTGTGCTATGAACTTCTCTCCTAGCACTGCTTTCATTGTGTCCCACAAGTTTGGGTATGTTGTGTCTTCATTTTCATTGAGTTTTAGGAAGACTTTAATTTCTTTCTTTATTTCTTCCCTGACCCAGCTGTCATTTAGTAACAAGTTGTTCAGTTTCCATGTGTGTGTAGGCTTTTTGCTATTTCTGTTGTTGCTGAGTTCCAGCTTTATTCCATGGTAATCAGACAAGATACAAGGGATTATTTCAATCTTCTTGTATCTGTTTAGGCTTGCTTTGTGACCAACTATATGGTCTATTTTGGAGAAGGTTCCATGAGGTGCTGAGAAGAAGGTAAATTCTTTTGTGTTTGGGTGTAAGGTTCTGTAAATGTTTGTGAGGTCCATTTGATTCATGACCTCTGTCAGAGTTATTGTTTCTTTGTTTAATTTCTGTTTTGTTGACCTGTCCTTTGTTGAGAGTGGGGTGTTGGAGTCTCCCACTATTAATGTGTGGGGATCTATATGTGGTTTAAATTTTATCAATGTTTCTTTTACAAATGTGGATGCTCTTGTATTTGGGGCATAGATGTTCAGTATTGTGATGTCTTCCTGCTGGAATTTTCCCTTGATGAGTATGAAGTGTCCTTTCCCCATCTCTTTTGATTAATTTTGGTTGAAAGTCTATTTTATCAGATATTAGAATGGCTACTCCTGCTTGCTTCTTGGGTCCATTTGCTTGGAAAGTCGTCTTCCAACCTTTTACCCTCAGGTAATGTCTATCTTTGTACCTTAGGTGTGTTTCTTGTATGCAACAGATTGCTAGGTTTTGTTTACGTATCCATTCTGTTAATCTGTGTCTTTTTACTGGAGAGTTGAGTCCATTGATGTTGAGAGAGATTAATGACCAGTGGCTGTTAGATCCTTTGATTTTGATGTTGGCTGTGATCATAAGGTTGTGTGCTTGGTTGCTTTTTGTTTTACTGTAGTAAGGTTAATTATTTCCTGTGTTTTCTTGACAGAAGCTAATATTCTTGGGTTGTATTTTCCCTTCCAGTGTCTTCTGTAATGCTGGATTTGTGTGTAGGTATTATTGAAATTTGTTTTTGTCATTGAATATCTTGTTTTCTCCATCTATGAGGACTGAGAGTTTTGCAGGGTATAGTAGCCTGGGTTGACATCTGTGTTCTCTTAGGGTCTGCATGATATCCGTCCAGGCCCTTCTAGCTTTCATACTCTGTGTTGAAAAGTCAGGTGTAGTTCTAATGGGTTTGCCATTATATGTTACTTGGCCTTTTTCCCTTGCAGCTTTTAGTTTTTTTTCTTTGTTCTGTATACTTACTGTTTTGATTATTATGTGGTGGGAGGATTTTCTTTTCTGGTCAAATTTTTTTGGGTGTTCTGTAGGCCTCATGTATTCTTATTGGCCTCTCCTTTAACTTGGGAAAATTTTCTTCAATGATTTTGTTGAAAATATTTTCTGGGCCTTGGAGAAGGGAGTCTTCTTTTTCCTCTATACCTATTATTCTTAGGTTTTGTCTTTTCATATTGTCTTGGATTTCTTGGACGGTCTGTGTCAGGAATTTTTTGGATTTAACATTTTCTTTGACAGATACATCGATTTCTTCCATTGTATCTTCTACACCTGAGATTCTTTCTTCCATCTCTTGTAGTCTGTTGGTTATGCTTACCTCTGTAGTTCCTGTTTTCTTCCCTAAATTCTTCCTCTCCATTATTTTCTCCATTTGTGTTTTCTTTAATTTTTCAGGTCTTGAGTTGTTTTGTTTACTTCCTTCACCTGTCTGATTGTATTTTCCTGTTTTTCTTTTAGTTCCTTCAACTCTGCTTCTTTTATTTCTTTCAGTGATTTAATTATTTCTTCTCTGAAGTCTGCAAACTGTTTGGCTGCATCTTCCCATATTTCTTCACGGTTGGCCATAATCTGCTTGTCTTTAACTTCCTCCATTTCTTTACGGATAACCATGATCTGTTTGGTTTTATCTTCCTCTAATTCTTTACGTATTTTATTTGCTTCCTCTATTATCCTCTTCATCAGCGTAGATGTAAGGTCAGCTTCTTGATTTTCTATTATGCTGCGTTGTCCAGGGCTGTTTGCCCCTGGATCGCTGGGTTCTGGAGATGCCATATTGCTCTGTCTTTTGTTGGTTGAGCTTTTACACTGACATCTACCCATTGGGCTGTTTTAGGTGTTGGCTGTTAGTTTCTGTGCTTCCTGGAGTCCTGAGGTAGGGAGAATCCCCTTGGCCGGAAGATGGTTTTTCCTGAAGGAGTCCTCCTCTGCTTTTTGGTTATGGTCACTGTATGGCCAGTGTTTCTCCGGAGTTGCCACTGCTCACCTCAGGTGTATAGACCTGAGTAGTAGCTGTGGTCTTTGTTAGGCAAGGGGGGGCTCTCCTCTTACCCATAGAAGTTCTCAAGACAGCTGCCCCACTGCTGGGTTTCTCGTTATAAGTTTAGTGAGCTGCTGCTGTTGTTACAGTTTTCCATGTACAGTCCTCTTGAAGAACCTGCTGATTCCCTAGCTGTGGGGTTTTCTCCCAACAGGAAAACTCAGTCTGTTATCCTGGGGCACACAGTTCTGTCTGGGAAAGTGAGAGGAGCACCCAGCAAGTCTCTGGGCCAGAGGCTGAGTGCTCCTCTCTCTGGGCCTGGAGAATGTGCACTTAGGTTGAGTTGGCACCTGGGGGCGCTGCTTTGGTCTGGAGGCTGGTAACTGAGGACTCCACTCTGGTCTGAAGGCTGGGTGCCTCACTCTGGACCAGAAGCTGTGTGTTCCTGTCTGGGATGGTGGCTGTGGGCACTGCTCTGGTCCAGATGCTGTGGGTGCAGCCCTTTTGAAGGACCAGGGATTCCCATAGTTTTGACAGTCTAGCTAGGGAAAACAGGTTGATCCTTGGCACAGTATCTGAGGACTACTGTAATGGCTCTCTGGCTTTTGTAGGTCTGAGGATGCAGCTGTGTGCCCCAGTGCCCTAGGGGTACTCAATAATGGCGGCTGAGCACAGCGCTCCTGCCTGTATTAGATAGCTAGAGCCTAGAGTCTGTGTGAATCCAGAAAGTCTTTTGGTGCTGGGTGTCCTGAGCGATAGACCTGATGATCCCCCCCGCTGTGGGGTTTCCTCCTTTCCACCCAGTCTTTGCTTTGGGGACCACCGTTCTGTCTGGGGTGGCAAGTAGAACCCACAGGCACAGACGCCCGCCCGTGACTCCGCCTTTCTTGCCTTTGGGAGCCTGGGCTTCTGCCTAAACTGGGTAATTTTCCTGAGACCTTTTCGGGGTGGTGGTATCAGCTGAGTGCTCTGAGATCAGGCCAGCCATTTCCCTCCTGTGGGTTTGTACCCGACAGTGAAACTCAGTCTTTGGTGCCCTGGGGCCCACAGTTCTATCTGAGGTGGCAAATCAGGCACACAGGCAGGGCTCTGTGCTGGAACCTGAGTTCCCTGGCTCTGGCTTTGGGCTGGCTCCTGGGGCGCCTGTGGAACCCGAGTCTTTTCCAGGGGATGTCTGGGTGACCTAAGGTTGGTCCCAATCGTTTCCTTCTCCGTGGGATTATCTCTCGACTGGAAAATCCAGTCTGTGATGTTGTGGGCCCACAGTTCAGTCTGGGACAGTGACCAGATCACGCTGGCATGTGGCTCTGGGCTGGCGACGAAGAGCCTGGTGGAACCGGGATCTCTTCTGAGGTTTAGCCGGGTGAGTTAAAGCTGATTTAATCCCCCACTGTGGGGTATCCTCTCACCTGGGAAACACAATCACTTGCGTTTTATGGCTGCGAGTTCTGATTGCTGGTCACTGTGCCGATCCTGCTGTGCTGCTGCTCAGAATGAGAGTCCTCCCGGCGCCGCCATCTTGCCGACAGCTGCAGTGTATCTGGTTTTATGTTGAGGACTTTGATCCACTTGGACTTTAATTTTGTGCAGTGTGATGAATATGGATCTATTTGCATTTTTCTACATGCAGACATCCAGTTAGACCAGCAACATTTGGTGAAGATGCTCTTTTTTTCATTGAATGGTTTTGGCTTCTTTGTCAAAAATCAAGTATCCATAGGTGTGTGGGTTTATTTCTGGGTCTTCTGTTTGGTTCCATTGATCCACCATTCTGTTTTTATGCCAGTAGCATGCAGTTTTTATTACTATTGCTGTGTAGATCAGGGATGGAGATACATCCAGATGATCTGTTGTTGTACACGATTGTTTTATCAATTCTGTTTTTTTCCCCCATGAAGTTGAGAATCATTCTTTCAAGGTTTGTAAAGAATTGTGTTGGTATTTTGATGGGCATTGCATTGAATCTATAGATTGCTTTTGGCAGGATGGCCATTTTCACTTTGTTAATCCTACTGATCATGAGCACAGGAGATCTTTCCATCTTCTGATATTTTCTTCAATTTCTTTCTTCAGAGACTTGAAGTTTTTTTTCAAAAAGGTCTTTCACTTGGTTAGAGTCACGCCAAGGTACTGTATTTATTAGTGTCTATTGCGAAGGGTGTAGTGTCCCTAATTTCTTTCCCCGTCCTTTGGTCTTTTGTATACGAGAAGGCTACTGATTTTTTTTTTGAGTTAATTTTGTTTCCAGTCACTTTGCTGAAGGTGTTTGTCAGCTGAAGGGGGTCTCTGGTTGAATTTTTGGGGTCACTCAGGTATACTATCATATCGTCTGCAAATAGTGATACTTTGTCTTCTTCCTTTCTGGTTTGTATCCCCTTGATCTCCTTTACTTGTCTTATTGATCTAGCTAGAACTTCAAGTATTACGTTAAAGAGATATGGACAGAGTGGACAACCTTGCATTGTCTCTGATTTCAGTGGGATTGATTTATCTTTCTCTCTGTTTAGTTTGATGTAGTCTATAAGCTTGCCGTATATCGTTTTTTACTAGGTATTTGCCTTGTATCCCTGATATATCCAAGACTTTAAACATGAATGGGTGTTGTATTTTGTCAAATGCTTTTTTGGCATTTAAGGAGATGATCATGTGGTTTTTCTCCTTCAGTTTGTTTACATGGTGGATTACATTGATGGATTTCCATATATTGAACCACCCCTGCATGCTTGGGATGAAGCCTACTTGGTCATGGTGGATGATATCTTTTATGTGTTCTTGTATTTGGTTTGCAAGTATTTTATTGAGTATTTTTGTGTCAATGTTCATAAGAGAGATAGGTCTGAAGTTCTCTTTTTTTGTTGGGTCTTTGTGTGGTTTAGGTATCAAAGTGACTGTGGCCTCTTAGAATGAGTTTAGTAGTGTTCTTTCTGTTTCTATTTTGTAGAATAATTTGAAGAGAATTGGAATTAGCACTTCCAAGAATTCTGTGCTGAAACCATCTGGCCCTGGACTTATTTTTGTTGGGAGACTTTTGATGACTGCTTCTATTTCCTTGGGGGATGTAGGACTATTTAATCTATTTACGTGATTTTGATTTAATTCTGGCAAATGGAATCTATCAAGGAAATTGTCCATTTCATTTAGACTTTCAAATTTTGTGGCATATAAGCTTTTGTAGTAAGACCTAATGATTGTTTGGATTTCCTCAGTGTCTGTCGTTATATTCCCCCTTTCATTTCTGATTTTGCTGATTTGGATAGTTTCTCTCAGCCTTGTAGTTAGTTTGGCTTAGGGTTTGTTTATTGTGTTGATTTTCTCAAAGAACCAGTTCTTGGTTTCATTGATTCTTTGCATTGTTTTTTTTTTGTTGTTGTTGTTTGTTTGTTATTAATTCATTGATTTCAGCTCTGAGTTTGATTATTTCCAATTGTCTACTCCTCTTGGGTGTGTCTGCTTCTTCTTCTTCTTCTTCTTTTTTTCCCTAGGACTTTTAGGTGTGCTGTTAAGTTGCATGTATGAGATGTCTCAAACTTCTTTCTGGAGACACTTAGTGAACTTTTCTCTTAGCACTGCTTTCATTGTGTCCCATAAGTTTGGGTAAGTTGTGCCTTTATTTTCATTGAGTTTTAGGAAGTCTCTAATTTATTTTTTTATTTCTTCCTTGACCAAGCTGCTATTGAGTTAAAGTTGTTGAGTTTCCATGTGTATGTAGGATTTTTGTTTTTTCTGTTGTTGTTGAGGTCTAGTTTTAGGCCATAGTGGTCTGATAGGATACAAGGGATTATTTTGATCTTCTGGTATCTGTTGAATCTTGCTTTGTGCCTGAATATATGGTCCATCAAATACATATGTTTGTATGAAGTTGGTTGGAGCTTTGATCCATCCACCAAATATGTATGTATTTGAGTATGTATGTAATTAAGTATGTATGTTTGCATGTAATATGTGAAATTATTGGAGCTTGTTGAAGCTTGTTTCATTCACCAAGTCTGTGTGTGTGTGTGTGTATGATTCTTTCTCTCCTTTTCTCACTGGCCCCTCAAAGGCTCCTCAAGGCTACAGGGAGTATTTTGATGGCCCCAGCTAATCAAGCTTTGTTCCCTCAGAGAAAACTCTGTTGAGTGATCAATCACTGACTCTAAGCCCCTCCTCAGTTTGCCCTGGATGGCAAAGCTGGTCTTTATCTGTAGGCATAAGGTTATTGTGTAATTAAATGCTGTTTTATGTATCCCCCAAATCTGGTTGCAAGCTTTGTTCTGAGAGAAAAAAAAAAGGAGAGTATGTATTTTTTCTTATGAACTCAAAATAGACCTTAATGGCATATACAACGTGATCCTAATTTTATTATCATTTTCTACTTTTTGTATTTCACTATAAATTTCTTTTTAAATATGCTTTGTGCTGTCTGGGTATTTGCCTGGGTGTATGTTTGTGTGCCCTACATGTATACATAGTGCCCAGAAAGACCCGAAGGTGTCAGATCACCTGGGCCTCAGTTTACACATGTGAGTGATGGTAATTAAACTCATGTCTTTGCATTGAGTGTCCTTGAAACTGCTGAAACATCTCTCCAGCCTCCTAGAAGAAGTAAGAAACATCTCTTATTTGCTCTGGTAACCCTAGAAATAAGTAAGTTATCTGGTACCTCCAAAGTATATTGCTAAACTTTGAATGTTCATTCAGATTCATAACACACACTCACACACAGAGAAAGAGAGAGGGAAAGTGAGAAAATGAGAGAGAGAGAGAGAGAGAGAGAGAGAGAGAGAGATTCCTAGTTGTCTTTTCCATGTTTTTGTGTTTTGTTTTTAGCATATCAAACTGGTATGTTGTGTCTCTCTGGGGACTTTTTCTATGCCTGTAGGTAAAACAACAATGGCAACAACAAAAAGCCATTACACAAATAAAACATGTAATCACACAAAAAAAGCTTTATTTTGAAACCAGCAACATGTATACTTCTTAAGACTTCATTGCAGGCTACTTGTTTCTATGCACAATTGACATGATGAAAGACCCGTACCACCACAGGGATTCTGGACACAGGGACTGTTAATACTTAATTATTGCTGTTAATTACAGGGGACAAGAATATGTTGCCCCTTTTCTCCACCACAATCCCCTGAAACATTCTGTTGGCTTTCTGAGAAATATCTGGGAACCTTTGGGCACTCTTTGCAGGACTGAGCTTTGGCTGAGGTTAAAATCAGTAGGGTATTATTGAAGCCATTCAACTCATTACTGGTATTCAATGTATAAACAGCCTACATTTTAAGAAACAATCATTGCTACCTTGTGATGGTTGGGTTTTCTGCATTAGCATGAAGATGTATTTCTTGTTGTATATTCCCCCCCCCTTTTTTTTCATAAGAAATCAATCGTTCCTCATATGTAGGGTTACAAAGTTCCTTTTACTCCATGTTGGATTCATAATTTTAGTTATGAAACAGGAAAAGCACATTCTAGAATAAAGAAAATGCATTGTTTTAGACTACAAATGAATATGTATGCATATATATAAGCACACATATGTGTGTGTACATAAGGTAGACAGATACATAGACACATGTATATCCATAATAAAATTCGTTCAGTGTTATGTATATTTCAAGATGAGAATATCACACAATTATTAATGTACATATTGATCGTATCATCTACTCTTCATTCTACACTCTGTTGAGGAGCTTGTTAGAGCGAAGCTACTGAAGCCACACACTCTGAGAGCTGGCTGAGAAAAGTTACATGCAGCTACTAAACATTATTTCCTTAATATCTTTGATGCAGGAAAAAACATGTTAAGACCAGAAGGAAGGAGAGCAGAGCCTGGGATGCTGACTGAATACATTCCAGTGTGCGGCTGGTCTTTATCAAGTCCAGACTGTTAAAGGGACTAGTCACTACTAGAGAAAATATTTCTAGTTAGGAGAGAGGCAGCCAGGCTCCAGAACCACAAACACAGGCAAATTCAGGATGATGCCAGGAGATACATAAACTCCCCAGAGCCTCAGTTCCTTTGTTTGCAGAAGAAAAGGAAAGAGCCAGGTGATTGCCAGGTTCACCTGTTCTCTGTCCTCATCAGCTGCACAACTGCCTTCTCTGCCTTTGTGTACTGTCCTCCCTCCAAGTCCAAACCTCCTGGTGTTCACGCCACGGTGACTAATCTCAATCTATGTGCCATTCATGACAGTACAGTTCAACACGTCAGAAAGAAGGACCAGACAAGACTGAAGGAGGCTGCTAGCACACTCACCTGAACGAAGTCAGAGTGATGCTGTTTCCACCACAGCATGGCACTGAGCACAGCCAGGCCAAACTCCAGCACACTGAAGATCAGCATCAGTGAAAGGGCTCCCTAAGTCCAGGAGAGAAGAGGTTGGTGTGAATGAAGCCCTATGCCTGGTGGGACGTGACTGCAGAGATGAAGCCATCTCCACCATCAAATACACCATCGAGAAGGAAAATGAATTTTTACTTGTGGGCATTCCTGGCAAAGGACAATTAGGGCTTGTGGCCTGGAGCAGCTTCCCCTGATGTGAGTATGGAAGTAGTTTGCAGGCAGAATGTACAAGGCCTCCCACGTTGGAGAGTCCACCCAGAGACCAACAACCAATGGCAGGCTCAGAGTTGGTGTGGAGGAAGATGATTGGTAGCCCAAAGCTATATCATATGCTCTCTCTTCCAGGATTAAAGGAGTGTGCAGCTGCTCACCCTGCATGTTATCAAGGTCTAAGAAAGTGTATTAAGGTGTGGAAATAAAAGTTGTAGAGTCTAAGAAAGTGATTTAAGGTATTTTTAAAAAATATATCTTTCTTTCCCTCACTATGCTATTGTTATACTACATCAATAATTTAAACAACCAATGGAATTCTGGTAACCTATTAATCTAGCTCTGGTAAAATATTGCTAATATTATAATAGTCACAAGATGAAAATTTTAAATATCTTTTTGTTGTCTTCTAGGCATAGACTTTAAAAGTGCTTCTAATGTGCTAAAAACATCTTTGTCCTGTCTATATAGTCAGCACTCTGGAAAGTGTGTTAATGCTTTTCACTCAGAATCATGCTGGGGTTAAAAATGATTTGTGGTTAAAAGCATTAACATTGTTTAACATTGCTTTATTCAGCCTTGACCTTTCCCTCAGATCTCAAACCAGACAGAGTTTGAGGTTTTCAAAAGGTTGAAAAAAGATCACTATTTTCCCAAAACTAAAAATGTTGGATGCAGCTTTTAGAAACACTTACAGTCAGGACAACCTTGACGGGGGAGCATCTGTGGTGGTATGGGATGAGAAAAAGCGATATAAACTCATTGGTTGGGTTGCACTGGTCTGAGGCAGGATGCAAAGCAGCCAGGTTGACAATGAGGATAATAATGCCGATGAACGCAAATGAGGCACTCAGGATGTTCATAATCAGGCTGGCATCTACCTGAAATCAGCATCAGGCATCACTTATAACTCTTTTCCAAAATGTTGCACAAATTCTCTTTATTTGTCTTCATCAGCAGACAAAAGATTAGTAATTTATTTCTCTGTTCTCCCTAACTCATAATTGTGACCACCAGAAAGAGCGGAGTCCTTAGTTTTTCATCCCTATTTTTCCCGTGCTCCTTTCACCCAGATGATATCTGCTAGATCAAATATCACCCAAACATCACCCAAACATCACCACATGTATTGGGCCCAAAGAATGTCTAAGAACTCACAGACCCAAAACCTAAGTGGCAATTGGATGGATAAACAATATTCAATGGTGAGAAAGAACATACTTCCCTGGCAAAATCTTCACTTTTTGACATTTGATGAAACCCTATAATTTAAAACTAGAACGTTTTCAGGACATCGGAGCAAAGGAGGAGAAACAGACACCAGCTCTGCTCTCTGTCCCTCAACATTCTCAGTTCTGTAGTTTGGGTTGGATGTGGCCTGAGACTCATGTACCAAAGATGTAAATCCCCAGGTAGATGATACCATGAGCTTTCAGAACCTATAGGAAGTACCTCCCGATTGAAGGTTGGCCCTTAGAGAGGAAGGAGCCCATGAAGGGAACAGATCACAACATGAGACCTTCATCTTAGTCATTTTTCTTTGTTGCTGCCATGTGGCACATGTTTTTGCTCTAGTAACATGAGACACTCACTGTCCGTCTACAAGTTCAGAACAAATACAGCCACCAGAACTAAGCCTCCAAACATGGGCCCAACTAACCTATTGCTCTTTTTGAGTTGAGGTTATCTCAAGACTTGAACTTGTACACACCTGATACTGGCTAATGTATTCAGAATAACAAACACATCCTTCCCAGCCCCAGCACATGAATACATCAGCCACACCCAAAAGGCAGGTGAAGCACTTCATTCCTTACACACTACCTCTTTCAGAAGCTCATACACCGAGGGTGCTCAGTGATAGGTAGGCTTTGAAGCCTGTAAAGCCTTATGATGGACTCTAAGTAAGGCCAAGTGGAGATGGCAGCAGACATAAACCTGGACATGTGACTGAAGATGTCATTTAGGGAAACTGGGTGAGGCAGAAAGAAACAGAGTTACCAACAGTTACCAAAAGTTGCCAAACAAGTTACCAACAGGGGCTGGTAACTTGAAGCCTCAGTGCCAGAGGCCCTTGGCCTCTTATTGTTTTTGATTACTCAGTTCCAGTGTTCACTTGGGATCTTATCTCTACAACACTTGTGGCGTAAACAAAATAAACTTTTCTCAACAGTGGATTTCTTTCTTCAACTTATAGAAAACGAAAATTGAGCTAAGACCTCCCTGAGAATTATGGTGATAGGTAGGCATTTCCTGGGTGCACCCAGCTGTATTGCACTGGAACATGATTTAATTTCAGGCCACTTGTATTTTAGACAGACTGTATAACTCACTCAGAGCTTGGAGCTTTTGGATGCCACTTTCCACAAACAGTGACTGAAATCAAATTCTTGGACGCCTTGAACAACAGTTGCAATCAGGATGCTGATAGAATAAACTAGGTTTACTCTAGCTGGCATTCTTCTTTAGTCTCCATTCATTGTATGAAGAGAACCTTCTTCAGCATAGGGTAAGCATCTTTCATGAGCCTTATGGTACTTAGAGAGTACGTATATTCTCAGTTGCTTTTAGTCATGCTATTGTACCATAGCAACAGAAAAATAATTAATACTCTGTGTATTTGGGGGACTGGCTCAGTCAGCTCTTACTAACCAAATTCCTAAACTCTTGCATTACATGGCATTCTCTCCCATGAATCAACACCTTGAGGGATGTGAGTTGACTGATGGAGAATCTTTACAGCTCTCAAAAGCTTCTTCCTATAGTCTGGCTTTCTTCTCCCCATAACTTTAGTTTTCTTCTGGAAAATGTTGAAAGTGGGAAAGCAAATATATATTTGCTCAGTTTCAGAGGCTCAGCCAACCATTTAGGGACATGTGTGGCAGAGCAGAACAGCTCACAACATGGTGGTCAGGAAACCTATTGGGAGGATATCTGTTGCTAGGCACATTTCATTTTCTCCTTTTTATTCCACCTGGGTCCTTATCTTAGGAAATGGAGCCAAATCATTTTGGAAATAGAACAGCTCCAAAGGTATGCTTTATTAGTCAGGTAGGTGCTTCTCAATCCAGTCAAGTTGATGATCAAGATTAATCATCATAAACTGTTGCCTATGCATTGGCATCATAAGAAAGCAGCATTTTTTTTTTTTACATGAGAGTCCTTAGCACTGTTCTGAGGCATCAGACACACTATTATTTTGGTTACCGTGAGAGGAAGAAGGTGCTCTACAGAGATACGGAGAACCCAGGATCAACTCACAAACATAGGAGAAGTAATCACTGTAGACGGAGCTTGTAACTTTCAACCTGGAGAGCCTGGCCTTGACTTGCCCTCTCTGGGTCTCATTCTCATCAGTTCTGGGTTATGGCTCTTGTACTCACCAACTCCTTTGTTGACTTTGTCTCGGTGATGATGGACAGAATTCCACAGATGATAAACTACTCGGACAAGAGGAAGGCATTGTTAGGTCAATTTCTATGTACAAAGTGACCATAGTTTATGACAAACACTCAGGGAATGAATAAGCAATGATACATATTCTTAGGTTCATAGAGGTGTCTCTTAACCCATGTGCTCTGTTTAGAAACCACAAGTAAAGGTAGATTAGAACAAAAATCTATCCATTAAAATCCATAAATACTTTACAAGGTAGCAAAAACATTTTGTTAATTCAAAAGGAAAATTTGGAATTAGATGATTTTTAGAGACTACATGATGATTTTTGGTCTACAAGAGGAGAGAATGGAAAATAGCTATGGGTTGTTTGTCCTTCCTTTCAATAGAGTTATGGCACTCTGATTTGCATATACAAACCAGGCAGAGGTCTTCAATAAAACTCACTTGAACATTTATAAATAACTTTTTAATTTGCAGTTTTCAATGTGGTAGTATTTTAGTGAGGAGTTTTGCAGTTATATCCTTTAAAATGTTGACCTGTACTGTCCTTTTCTTGTCATTCTCTTGGCTGGCATTATACCATGATCTTGGCATCAAGATAATGCTGGTATCCTAAAATGGATTTGGAAACATACTTCTTTCTTTCAGATTTTGGTAATAGTTTGAGAGTTATTTATACTAGTTTTTTTTAAAAGAAATAAGGGAAGATATTAACAAACACAGATCAGATGAAAACAAAGGGGCTTTCAGTAACTGGTCCTAGAGATGAACATACATGAGAACAAAAGGAAGCAGAGTTTCACTGTGAGAAATCTTCAATATGATTCAGAAAAAAAAAATCTCTCATCCAATAAATTAAAGGAAACCAGTAGTAAGCAATCTTTAGAAGTTTTTTAAAAAGTTAGAAAATTTGTGATTTCTATTCTCCAAAGTTAAAGAGACTCTCCATATAAATATAAATCCATATAACTACACACTGAGTTTTTGTCTCTGTGGTGCTATGGATGGAACTAGGGGTCTGTACTTTCTGTGTATGTGTTCTACTGCTAAGCTAACCCCGAAGGTTCACATGTAGAGTCTTCATAAAACTAAAAGGAACTGAGTGCCTCTTCTAATGCAAGGGGTACATAGTGTAAAGAGCACAGTACGGTGAGGAGAGAAGAAGAGAGTAGCAGCACTGGCCTAGAAATCACCACATCAGCCCCATGATCAGCGCTAAGTCAACAGTGAAAGGATGTAGGTGAAATGATGGGACCCTTCATGGGGACCTGGCAGTATGGCCAGGTCACTGCTGTCATTGTCATTTCAACAGCCCCCACTCTGTGCTCAATTACAGATTAACCAGTCAAACTTAAATTTAGAAAGATTTCACAAAAATCCAGCCCAGCACAACCCAGAATCTGTCAAAATCTCTAATGGCAAGGAAAGTCTGTAAAGGTCCAAATCAGGAAGTCTAGTTCTGGAGATAGAGCAACTGTGAAATGCTGTGTCTTTGAATGGAAACAGTGGACATTCACGGAAAATTGTTGAAACCAGACACTGATTGGCCTGAGATGGCTGTGAAGCTGAAACCACAGACACAACAGAAGGAAAGGCAGAGCTGCGGGTGCATCGAAGGAAGTAATACAGGAAAGGAAAAAAAAAAAACTGCTACTGGGCTGCAGTGAGCAGATGGGAAGCCACAGTGACAGGAAACCTCACTTGTGAGCGAGATTCATCAGCTCTATCGTAGTGGAGGAGAGGTGTCCTCTGAGAGAAGAACCATGATGACCCCCTCACTTCAGACATGAGAGTCTCAGAGGAATGTCCAGTCTATCACCCTGAATGCCTCCAACAGAGCCAAAGCCTAAAAATGAGTGTTCCTTCCTGCAGGTGTATCTCTGGGTGTCACTGCACTTTACAGAAAGCTCTAGATCATGTGGATCCCATTCCTGTACTTTCCCCTAAACCCAAGAGGCCACTAAACTCACCACAACTCATTAGGTGAGGTAAAAAGGTGACGTTCACAAGAAATGTTTATTTGAAATAGATGAAAAGATCTTTAGAATGAAATACCCACTGCCCGCCTAAACTAAGACTTTCTGTGGATGGCACACAGAAAAACAAGATCTACCAGCAACCTCTTGTTCTCAGTACACAGAAACGCAGCCAGGTGACAGCTCCCTTCCCTGCCCTCCGCACTTTACTCCCCACAGAAGTCTACTTACAAACAAAGCTCCTACAAACGGGTAGCCAGATTTTAACAGGACAGAAAACACTGAGGTCAAATGTTGGGCAGGGGGAAAACATGCCAAAATGATGCCCAGACTCAACACCACCACACCACACATGATCTGGATGGCCTGTTGAAAGAAGAGAGACTGAAGATTAAACCAGCAGTGGCAAGTGGAACCTCTCCACTCCTCCCATCGGGCTCATGCATTGTCTCCTTCTATAATGTCCCAGTGAGCCAGCCCCACAGACATTGTAAAAGCTCTGGGGTGAGAGAGGAAAGTTCATTCTGGAGGGGGTGTGGTTCTGCCACAGCTGCAGCCCATCTTAGGTACTTCTGTCTCTGAAGCCCTGGGATGCTCAAGAAATCTTCCCAGCAGCTTCTGGCCAGGGCTGAGCTATGAGTCCATGCTTAGTGAGTCTGCTGCTCCCATCTCCCAGAGCCCACAGAACACCACATAGACGCAGCCTCTCGGGCCAGCTCCACAGCACCTTCAGCCAAGGTGTCCATTCTGTTGATCCCTGCCTCCATATTGAAAGGGAAATTTTGTCTTCCTGACATCCTCCTTCACCTCACAGACTCACAGCTCTTGTAATTTGGATTAAGCAATTTTGTAAACTATTTGTTACATGCAATTCTAAGGAATCTAGAAGATTTTTTTTTGCCCAAGTTCCATTAAGTTCTGAAACTGGATAAGGAGACCCAGGCAGATAGTGTTAGTACAGGCAACACTGAAAAACAGCTCCATCTTTCCTCTCAGAATGAAATGTGTATTCTTTCTTAGCTCCCTTCTTTACCCAAAACAAAGTCCCTTTAGTAAGTCCAGGAAATGAGTTAAACAACAAAATCTCAATGTCTCATGGAATATAGTCACGGAGTACACTCTAAGTATGTCAGATTAAGGGCAAATTCTCGCCAATTTGTGTAAAATTTTAGAGCTGAAAGCAGGTTACCAAGGGGCTTCCACAGGTCTACAGAGTATTCCATGATCACCGTGTCAAATCTGAAGGCTTCCCACAGTTCAAATCTATCTCTAGTTCTGGTCTCCTCCCTCTGCCCTCCCCTGACCCCAGGGTGGTCTGAGTAGGATTTACCGCCAACACTTTGACCTCTGCCTTTAGGCGTTTCTTCAGGCTGCCTTCCGTCTGGTGGGTAGGTTGTGGATGGCCTGTTTGGGAATGGTTGACCATGGCAGCCTCATTGGTCACTACTTGTGGAATCATGATGGAGCTCCTACAGTTGGAAGAGAAAATGGACTCAGTTCTTAAAAAGAACTCTGCTCACTGTAGTGGTTGGTTGGTTTGTTTCATGATTATGTTTTGGTGGGGTTGGATGTTCTGTTTTTTTTGTTTGTTTGTTTTTTTCTTCTATTTTTTATTTGCCTATTGTTTTTCTAAAGAGAGAGACAGAGAAAGAAGGTTTGAAGTTGGTTGGCTAGGGAGGATCTAGGAGGTGATGGGGGAAGGGAATCCATAATTGGAATATATTGTATGCATTTTCAATGATAAAGAAAGAAACAAAACAAACCATGTCTCCAGGTTCTGCCCCTAACCCCCAAACTGCACAAGTTTGTGAATTCTTGACCTGTCTTCTGGCATAAGAAGACAGTGATACAGAGAAATGAAAACCTGCCCTGCCTTGGATTCAGGGCACTTTCCCCATAATGTTAAACACACCCACTGATTTTAGATAATAAACACATCATAGGAAGAGACAGCCTGGATCCCCAGACATTGCTATGTCCATACCCAAATGTTCACACAAAATTTGCAAAATGTAGCTCCGGCTCTTTCCTCAATTCAAAGCATTCAAGAGCTTTTTTTCTTTTCTTTGCTTTTTTTTCTTTTCTTTTCTTTTTATTCTGTGACTTCCACCTTCCTGTTACTCTGCTAGTCAGGAGTTACTGAAATTCAACCTTCAACGCTTTCCAGTTTGTGCTACATATCACTCAAAATACTTAACACAATTTGTATATTTTGTGTGTCTAACAGCACCATTTTAGAATTAGTATTTCATATTTTGTCATATTTTTGTAGACATGACCTTGTAGTATTTTTTCTTTTTTTTAATTAGTTTATTTTATTCACTTTACATCCTGGTTGTAGCCCCATCCCCTCTCCCCTCCCAGTCCCAACCTCCTTCTCTCCCCTTCAACCCTAGCCTCTTCCTTAAAAAGGAGAGCTCCCTTTCCCAGGCACCTCAGCTTATCAAGTTGGATCAAGCCTGAGCATGTTCTCTTCCCCTGTGGCCTGTAAGGCTGTCCTGCCAGGGGAAAGTGATCAAAAAGCTGGCAAGTGAGTCCCTACTTCTCTTATTAGAGGAACAACTTTTAATCCTCAAAGTAATCCTAGCAAGGACTTAACAGCTCACAACCATCTGTAACTCTAATTGTTGGGTATCCAACACGTTCTCTGGTCCCTTTGGGCAGCAGGCATGTGTGTGGCACATACATGCAGACATACATGCAGACAAAACACCTGTACACATAAAAGCTCCAATAATCTGGAGTGTTCTCCTGGTCCTTTCATTGAGGTGTGAATTTCTGATTATTAACGTTCTCTGGACTACTGTGACTTCGTCTGTGAAAGAGTGCATTAGGCGCATCTGCTTCCAAGCTTCTTTCTGACCTTCACACTGCTAAGAAACCTCCCAGTATCTTCCACTGATAAACATCTGCATCAGCAGCTTCAGCTCCTGGCCTGTGTGTCTCCCAGTAAAGCCAACAATGCTTTGGGACCTAGTCCAGGTCAAAGTCCATCTCAGGAGCAGACTAAGCCTGTTAGGCTGTGTGCTCAGCCGCCGTCCTATCCATCTCCACCAAATATGCATGGAGCAGAGATTGTCTTAACTGGTGGATTGTTGAAATAATATGTAGGAGACAGATTAATACCACAAAAGAGGTTTATTAAGAATGTGTGTGAAATGATCGGTCAATAATTTAAATATTGCTTTCAGGTATACGTGTTTAAGATGAGCACTTAGGATTGGAAAATCATCAGAAAGCTTGTTGCTGGAGAAGACTGATTCTTCCTCTTTAGTAGACAATAATTGCCTATACTTTTTTTTTTTTAAATCTAAGAGTGAACATGACAAGCTATCCTCAAGAACACAGGAGCAACATTTACATCTTGGAGGCAGTCAAGAGCTGTCTAAACGGCCTTAAAGAATATGCAATAGGAAATTCATGTCTGGTACTGTACCCCTAACCACCTGCCTGTGGCTGATGAGGTCATAGACCCTGGAGGAGAAGATATTAGTGTCACTTTACCAAGCCTTTATCTTTTCCTTGTCCTTATTCTTTGCATCAAAATCTGCCTCCTCGGCGCAAGTACACAAAAAGGACATTTGCTCAACCATGTTTGTAGCAGCTTTATTTGTAATAGCCAGAAGCTGGAAACAACCCAGATGCCCCTCAACTGAAGAATGGATGCAGAAACTGTGGTACATCTATACAATGGAGTATTACTCAGCAATGAAAAATAAGGAAATCATGAAATTTGCAGGTAAATGGTGGGACCTGGAAAGGATCATCCTGAGTGAGTTGTCCCAGAAGCAAAAAGACACGCATGGTATATACTCACTCATATAAACATACAACATAGAATAAACCCACTAAAATCTGTACATCTAAACAAACTAAGCAAAAGAGAGGACCCTAGCTAAAATGTTCAATCCCCATCCTGAAAGGCAAAGAGGATGGACATCAGAAGAAAAAGAAAATAGGAAACAACCTCGGAACCTGCTACAGAGGGCCTCTGAAAGCCAGAAGAAAACAGGAAACAACCTTGAAACCTGCCACAGAGGGCCTCTGAAAGCTTCTGCAGTATAGACTGTCAAAGCAGATGCTGAGCCTTATGGCCAACTGCCAGGCAGAGTGAATGGAATTCTATGTAAGAAGTGGGAAATAGTAAGAGCTGGAGGGGACGGGAACTCCACAAGCAGAGCAACAGAACAAGATAATTTGAACACAGGGAACTTCCCAGAAAATCATACTCCAACCAAGGACTATTCGTGGAGATGACCTGGAACCCCTGCACAGATGTAGCCCATGGTAGTTCAGTGTCCAAGTGGGTTACATAGTAATGGAAAGAGGGACTGCCTCTGACATAATCTGATTGGCCTGCTCGTTGATCACTTCCCCCTGAGGGGGGAGCAGCCTTACCAGGCCACAGTAGAGGACAATGCAGCCACTTTTGATGAGAACTGATAGACTAAGATCAGAAAGAAGAGGAGAACCTCCCCTATCAGTGGACTTGGGGAGTGGCATGCATGCAGAAAGGGGAGGGAGGGTGGGATCGAGAGGGGAGGAGGGAGGGGCTTATGGGGGGATACAAAATGAATAAAGTGTAATTAATAAAAAAAATAAAAAAAATCTAAAAAAAAAAATCTGCCTCCTCAGGTGCACTTAAATGCACTCTACCCCAATTCAGAACTCTAGTTTGTGTAGTGAAAGGTGATCTCCTTGTTCTCATATTTTCATCTAGATGTCCCATATTCACCCACTAAATTTAAAGCCATCATGCTGAAAGGCTGGGGAGGCAAATCCCTGCACCTACCTCCTTCCAGGTTGCAGTGCTGCTCTCTGTGTCTGCGGAGGGCCAGGCTCTGGGAAGGCACCTCAGAGTGTTTGTTCAGTGCTAGAGACCACCCCACACCCAGCACCTCACTCGGCTTAAATTTGCATGTTTCTTCTAGCATCTCGTAGATTATAAAGGCTGTGGTATCAACTTCTGAAAAAACACAGCTACTTCCTATTTTTCTATAAAAACTGTTAACTAACTTTCGATTTCTCAGCTGAAGTTTTATTCATTGTGAAATATACTCAAAAGAGGTTGCTCCCACTAACAGCGTTTTTTTTTTTTTTTTCACAAGAAAATAATATTGTTTATTATGGTGTTAAGTTTGAAGATTTACATTTTGTAAAACTCTGTCAAGGGAATATAAACAAAATATTATGATATGCAAATATGTTGTATGACCCATTATTTTGTATATTATTTATTAATAAAAAGCAAAATTAAAACCAAACAAGGCAGACATACCAAAATATTATAACTATATAATTTTAAAGACAACATACTCAGACTAATGTCATTTACATGACCTTTCAAAATCTGTTTGCAAAAATTCACACATTGCTGTTAAGTGTTCTTTTTTCTAGAGAACTTGTGTATAGAGAGTTTAAGTGCGTTAAGTGTGCATGAAACTCCACTCTTGGAGACTCACCATGAAAGCATTGACCACTCTCGTGAAGGTTATTCGGCTGAGTCACAATGTAAAAGGTCTAATGCTGGAAACGAGAGAGGTTACTACTGCATGGCAAGTAGAGAGAGTGAGCAAGGCCCAAGGTTCCCTTGATATCACAATGCGTCCTCATAAGAACTAACCAGGGTTGGATAACACTACCTTCATCTCTTCTAAGGCAAGGCTTCCAGTGACCGGGCTGCCCTGCCTGCAGGCTCGCTCTTGAGCAGTGGTTCTCAGCCTTCCTAATGTTGTGGCCCTTTGATACAGTTCCTCATGTTGTGCTGACCCACAACCATAATATTATTTCCATTGCTGTGTCAGAACTGTAATTTTGCTAGTTATGACTTTTAATGTAAATAGCTGTGTTTTCAGATAGTCTTAGGCAAACCCTGTGAAAAGGTCATTCAAACCTTAAAGGGGTCATAGCCCACAAGTTGAGATGTGCTGTCTCAGAGGTACTGTTACCTCACCATTTTTATACTGGAATCAAAGCCTCTATCGCATGAACCCTTGGGGATCAAACTTCATCTGTATGGTTTAATCGACATTTCTTAGGTGAAGTTTATCATGGATGACTAATACTACAGGCCACAGATAAAATGATTAAAAATGATCCACAAACTCTCCTCCCCAAGGTGTTTAATAAGCTCCAGGGGAATTTAGACAACTAACAAATAGCATGTCATTAGAATGGTGGTGAATGTGTTCTCTGCGTGGTAAAGCAGAGCTTCCTGAGAGCTCACGGGAGCCTGATGGTGATGGAGCATCTGAAAGGAGACCTGACTAGGGAGCAAAAGACATCCAAGTGGAGGAAAACCTGCCCGTCTAATCAAGAAGTCACCGCATGCGTGATTCTAATACTGAAAGATGTTCAGAGGCAGCAAGGCGGGCTGGGCAGAATGCAGCGGCTTTGCTGGCAATGATGCAGAATCGCAGGATCCGGTACAGCTTCTTCAGCCACGATAGTGTGAGCAGAAAGTGAAGCTGTCTTAGTGCTCTGTGCTCTAGGAGGTACTGATGGGAGTGGGGCATCAGAGATAACTAGGTACTCGATATGTTTTGTGATGTTATTGTTCTTGTTTTTCCTACACTGTGGAGACCAGACAGGAGAGCCTTTTAAAGTACAGGTTTCCAGAGCAGCTTCAGAGCCAGGGAACCAGGTCCTGGGTCTGGAATCCATCAAGCTATTCTTATCTGGAATTTAGATTCTGTTCTTTCTCCAGGGTGATACAGTCTGGTCTGCACACACAGTATGAGACTCTGGAGGATGCCAGGTGCCCAGTTGTTTGGGGGAAGAGTAGTGCTATAACTCTGACATTGGCTGAAATATCAGATTCCAGCATGCCTATGGAAGCAGAGGCAGGATCCACAGAGAGATGGATGAAATTGTAATTTAGGTTCTGGACCTCACAGGGCGTGGAGTCAGCTGGAGACCCAGTTGTTGAAACGCCACTCAGCAATCACCCTGGAGCTTGTGTTAGCTGGGCCTAGAGGCAGGGAGGGGTTCAGAAATGTCTCCACACACTGGGGAAGCAGAGTACTCTCTAACCGAGAGCCCATGAGACTATTCTGGTGGCAGCAAGGCAGGAAGCCCTTGTAGTCTGGTCTAGAGAGTAGGGTCACATATATCAGCCAAATTCCAGCTTTTCAGAAGTAAAAGCTATGTCAGAACAAGTCCTTGAAGGAGCAACTCTTTGGTTCAGTCAAGGCTATCTCTAGTTCACAAGGTGTCACACACCACATACTCTCCAGGACTCATGACAAGCCTTCCCTGCGTTAAGAATTCAAACATTAGGATGTGAAATGCTGAATTAGCACAGTCCTAGGAGGAAGACTGTCATTTCTCTGAGAGACAGAACACCATGACATCTCAATCCAGAAAATCCGACTGTGGTGTGAACAATATTTTATTTCTCCAGCGCACAAAATATAGCATCTATGCAAGTGGATTAAAATTGTAATAAAAAGCCTGTAGCTTAAAAACAAAAACAAAAACAAAACAAAACTAAACAAAAAAAAAAATCCAGGAGGAGATGAATTCACAGCGTAATTATATGACACTGTCAAAGAAGAGCTACAGCCAATTCTTCTTAAACTATGCAAAACAAACAAACAAAACAGAAAACAAAAACCGAGAAACAGTGTTTGGGGTGTGCCAGGGAACAACCAAAGCAGCTTTAGAACAGGTGCAGTGTGGCCCATCTGTTAGCACAACCAAGATGGCTGTACCTTGGAGAGGCGGCATCGTGAGGATGATGTGTTCTGAAGACTTCCTGCTGTTTTGTGACCCTTGAAGTCATCACATTCCTTCATAATTGATGGGTTGTATGAAAACTCTAAGTGGCTTCCAGCCCCTCACTGAGCAGTGTCATTAGCATTTACAATATTAGTGATTGAGCTTTTCCAGTTATACTCATGAATCAGATTAATTATCCAACCACTAGTCTTAGAAAGAAAACCGAAGCCGGGTGTGGTAGTAAACCCCTTTACTCCTAACACTCAGGAGGCAGAGTCAGGAGGATCTCTTGAGTTCAAGGCCAGCCTGGTTTACAAAGTGAGTCTGGGAAAGACAGGGCTGTTGCACAGAGAAACACTGTTTCAAAAGCAAGCAAGAAGACAAAGAAACAAAAAACAAAAACCGATAAAGCCAAAATAGAAAAAAAAAAAAAAAGAAGGAATTTGGAGATGTTAATAAAATTAGGTTAAAGTGTTTTTGTTAGTAGCTTTGACTTAGAAAATCCTGGAGAACAATTTGAAGTTCAGAGAGGCACACTCTTGATAACTGAGGGAGAGATTCTTTTTGAGGTCAGAGACTATGAGGGATGGCAGGCTGCAACCTGCTTTCAGTTTCCTCTTCCCCTGAAAGCTGCTTATGCAATCCTGCTCAGTGTGACCCAACCCAGTGCGTGCTCCCAAGGGCCGGAGCCCTGTGCTTCTGCTAGATCTCATGTCATTCGTGTTTCTGCTAGATCTGGAGAAGCTTTCAAAGATGTGGCACAACCTTTGTTTTACAAGTCTGGGAATGCCAAACTTTAAAAAACAGACAATGCTCCTGGTTATACCTCTAAGGCTTTAAAAAATGGTGTTTGGCTTTCAACATTGCACACTCCAATGGCATTCTCTGTAATCCCTAAGGACAGGCTATTTTAGAGAGCACATCAAACTTTAAATACTCAAATATTTAACTTAGAAAACCAAAATCACGAATATTCGCCCCACCACCATTTTTTAAACCATGCCTTACATGTTATTAATCATAATATGTTACAGAAAAAGTATGTCTCTAAAACACATTTTAAAACAAAATTAATTCCTAAACCTCAAGTAAAATAAAAAAGACTTACTAACCAGGAAATGGAAAGGACCAGATGGCTTATTCGGGGAGAAGCTTTCCTTGTGTTTCCACAGGAGGCTGATTCACCGAGGTGGGTTCCAGACCAGTCAGTTGACTGTGACAGGATTTCCCCCACTGTGTTGGAGGCAGAGACTTTTGATTCTGCCACTTTCTCCCCTCCCACCTCAGCCATCATCAATGGGTGGATGTGCCTTCTGAGGAGTTAAAGCAGAAAGGACTGTTTTTATAGAAAAGTTTATATTTGTGATTCTTTTAAGATTTTTAGATTTTTAAAAGATTACTTTTTAAGTTAAATAATAAAACAGTTGATTCTTCCTTTGTAACCACAAATTGCAACCTGCCAGCCAGTAAGAGAAAACGGCTGAGAAAACTACCCTCACACTTAGCTTACACTTTGTTAGTCTATAGCATGTTAATTAGTCATGAATGTACGTGTATTCTCGAGAACAATTTGCTTTTTACCCATAATATGTAAAGCTCTTGAGCATATGAGAGTATTGTGGGACATGTTTTTTTTTTTCCTGTCTATGCTCATTGTAATTATTCACTTAAAGAAAAATACAATGTAGCTATATTGTAATTTTTCTATTGCTTGGAAGATCTTGCTGGGATACAGAAGCTGTGGGAGAAAAAATAAAGTTGTTGGAGGATTGCTGCATTCACCATCCACCAAATGTATGTGTGTGTGTGTGTGAAATTTTTGGAGCTTTGCTCTATCATCCCAAAGTGTATATGTGTGTGTATATATGTGAAGTTGGTTGGAGCTTGTGTGTGTGTGTGTGTGTGTGTGTGTGTGTGTGTGTGTGTATGAGTCTTTCCCTCCTTTTCTCATTGGCCCCAGAGAGTTTATCTAGCCCACTAATCCTTCTCGATAGCCTCAGGGATTCTTGCCAGGCCCTGAAGAGAATTCTCCACTGGCCCTAGAGAATCAAGGTTTGTTTTCTCAGAGAAAAGTCTGGTGAGTGATCAATGCTAGCATCATGCTCTGCCTCAGTTTACCCTGTCGATGCCAAAGTTTGTCTTTGACTCTGGTGCCTGGAAGAGGGACCCGAGGAAAGTAAGCTCCCTATTCAGGGCATGGAAAGAAATTTCACACGTAGGGTGCAGGAGGCCTCCACATTAATAAGTGCCTGGTCAGGACAAGTGAGTAATCTAAGTTGATTCTTGTGTGATTGTGTGCTGCCATTTCCCTCAGTATGGGAGAAAGTGAATCCAAGAAAAATGGTTATTGAGATCATCCAGCATGTACTTACAAAAGAGGAATTAAGGTTAACACTAGTCAGCTTTCAGATTTTCTCCACTTTGTGCAGCCAGCCAGCTCCTGGTTCCTAGACTAGGGAAGTTTAGATGTAGAAAGATAGGATACAATAGGAATATATTTTAAAAACCAGTACAGCAGGGCTGGAGAGATGGCTCAGAGGTTAAGAGCACTGCTTGCTCTTCCAGAAGTCCTGAGTTCAATTCCCACGAACTACGTGATAGCTCACAACCATCTATAATGAAATCTGGTGCCCTCTTCTGGCGTTTAGGCATACATGCAGGCAGAACACTGAGTGAGTTATCCCAGGAGCAGAAAGACACATCGTATATACTCACTTGTAAGTGGATATTAGACATGCAATACAGGATAATTATACTAAAATCCATACACCTAAGGAAGCTAATATAGAAGGAGGACCCTGGGTAAGATGATCAATCTTCATTCAAAAAGGCAAATGAAACAGACATTGGAAGAGGGAGAAAACAGAACAGGACAGGAGCCTACCACAGAGGCCTCTGAAAGACCCTACCCAGCAGGGTATCAAAACATTCTGAGATTCATAGCCAAACTTCGGGCAGAGTGCAGGGAATCTTATGAAAGAAGGGGAAGACAGAAAGACCTGGAGAGGACAGGAGCTCCACAAGGAGAGCAACACAACCAAAAAATCTGTGCATAGGGGTCTTTTCTGAGACTTATACTACAAACAAGGATGATGCATGGAGATAACTTAGAACCCCTGCACAGAAGTAGCCCATGGCAGCTCAGTGTCCAAGAGGGTTCCCCATAATAGGAACAGAGACCATCTCTGACATAAACTCATGGGCTGGCTCTTTAATCACCTCCACCTGAGGGGGGAGCAGCCTTACTAGTTCACAAGGGAAGACAAAGAAGCCAGTCCTGATGAGACCTGATAGGCTAGGGTCAGATGGAAGGGGAGGAGGACCTCCCCTATTATTGGACTGGGGGAGGGGCATAGCAGAAGAAGAGGGAGGGAGGGTGGGATTGGGAAAAGATAAGGGAGGGAGCTACAGCTAGGATAAAGTGAATAAATTGTAATTAATAAAAATAAAATTAAAATAAAAAACTGGTACACCGAGAATGGAGATAAAGTCATGCCTCCTGCTACACTTTCTACACTATACTATAGGAAGTTGTATACTAACTATACACGCTAGTTGGCTCTGTCTCAGACTGCTTTAAGCTTTGATGGTCATTAAGACTCTTTCCCCATGCAAGAAACCTCCAAACAGTGGGTGGAGCTGATGGCAGTAATTACTGTCTTCAAGAGACTGAACAGTAAGCCTTTTAATCTGCATACTAACTCACAATATGTAATCAGGGTTTTTCTTCATACTAAAACTGCACAACTTCTTTCTGCTCATTCCACTCTACTTGCCTAGTCCTCAGAGCTGCAAGCCTGGCTTCAGTCTAGCAGTCACCCTTTCTCTGTGGGACCTGCTCCAGCTCTTTCTATGCCTCCTGGTCCTGTGCATGAAGAAGAGAGTTAACTTGATTCCTTGACAAGGGCTGTTGCCTTCTCTCTGCAGGCAGCTCAGCAGAGCCATGCATTACATCACCAAACTCCTGCTGAGCTCTGTTTTCAGTTTCCTCTTCCCCTCAAAGCTGCTCTTGTGCTCCTGTGGAACTGCTCAGTGTGTTCAGCCCCAGTGTGCGCTCTCCCCATGCGACTTCATCCCCTGCCATTCATACTTATTCTCATGTCGTTTGTGCTTCTGCTAGGTCTGGAGAAGCTTTCAAGGATGTGGTAGAATATTTGTTTTACAAGTTTGGGAATGCCAAGGGCTTAAAAAGAAACAGACAAGGCTTTTAAAAGGCTTTTAAAAGGTGGTCTTTGGGTTTCAACATCTCACACCCCACTGGCATGCCCTGTAATCCCCAAGGGCAGGCTATTGTAAAGAGAGCACATCAAACTTTAAAGACTCGAATATTTAAGTTATAAAATAATGAGTATAAATATTCATCTCATCATATTTTAAACCATGCTTTATATATTGTTATTTATAAAATATTTTCTTTTTCTTCCAAATATTTATTTATTTATGTCTTTATTTATGTATTACAATTTATTCACTTTGTATCCCCACTGTAGCCCCCTCCCTATAAATTTCTGTAAAAACATGTTTTATGCTGACTGGCCATTTTGTCTGGATATATGTGGATGTGTTCCCTACATGTGTGTTTAGTGCCCAGAAGGGCCAGAAAGGGTGTCAGATCGCCTGGAACCAAAGTGACACATATTTGTGAGCTGCCACGGGAGTGCTGGTGATGAAATTCATGTTCTCACAGGACCAGTCAGTCCTCTTAACTGCTGAAACATCTCTCCGGCCTCCTGGAAGAAGTAAGAAATGTCTTTTTGTTGTGGTGGTGGTAATCATAGAAATAAGTGTGTTATCTGGTACATCCAAAATACATGAGAGAGAAATTGAGATTCCCAGTTATTTTTCCCCTGTTTTTATTTTTTGGGGTTTTGATTTGGTTTTGGTTGATAAAGCACAAAGGAATATCAAACTGGTGTGTTTATATATCACGGGGGGATTTGACTTGATCTGTGCTTAAAGGCAAAGCAAACACACGAGGAAAACACTCTTACACAAATAAAACATAACCACAAAGCCTTTATTTTGAAACCAACAACAGGTATACTTCTTGAGACTTCATTGCTGGTCCTTTGTTTTAATGAAAAAAATTGATATGATGAAAGAACCATGCCATCACAGGGATTCTGAACATAGGAGCTGTTAACAGTTAACTATTGCTGTTAATTGCAGGGGACAAGAAAATATTGCCACTTTGCTCCCCCACAATCCCCTGAAACATTCTGTTAACTTTCTGAGAAATATCTGGGAACCTTTGGGCACTCTTTGCGGGACTGAGCTTTGGCTGAATCTAAGGTCACGAAAATCAATAGGGTATTATTGTACGCATTCAACTCATTACTGTTATCCAGTGTATAAACAGCCTAGATTTTAAGAAACAATCATTGCTACCTTGTGATGGTTGGGTTTCCTGCATTAGCATGAAGATGTATTCCCTGTTGTATATTGCCTTTTTTTTTCTTTAAGAAACCATTCGTTCCTCATATGTAGGG
Source organism: Psammomys obesus (assembly GCF_907164565.1). Lineage (NCBI taxonomy): Eukaryota > Metazoa > Chordata > Mammalia > Rodentia > Muridae > Psammomys > Psammomys obesus. Next base: position 24,183,446 of record NW_026592510.1, read on the forward strand.
TTACAAAGTGCCTTTGTCTCCATGTTGGATTCATTTTTTGAGTTACGAGACAGAAAAATCACATTCTAGAATAAAGAAAATACATCGTTTTAGACTACAAATGAATATATACATATATATATATATGTAAGCACACATATGGTGTGCAGATAAGCTAGATAGCTATATAGACACATGTATACCCATGATAGAATTTCATTCAATGTTGTAGATGTTCCAAGATGAGAATATCACACAATTATTAATGTACATATTGATCATATCACCTAATCTTCATTCTACACTCTATTGAGGAGCTTGTTAGAGCGAAGCTACTGAAGCCGCGCACCCTGAGAGCTGGCTGAGAAAAGTTACATGCAGCTACTAGACATTATTTCCTTAATATCTTTGATGCAGGAAAAACATTTTAAGACCAGAAGGAAGGAGAGCAGAGCCTGGGATGCTGACTGAATACATTCCAGTGTGCGGCTGGTCTTTATCAAGTCCAGACTGTTAAAGAGACTAGTCACTACTGGAGAAAATATTTCTAGTTAGGAGAGAGGCAGCCAGGCTCCAGAACCACAAACACAGGCAAATTCAGGATGATGCCAGGAGATACATAAACTCCCCAGAGCCTCAGTTCCTTTGTTTGCAGAAGAAAAGGAAAGAGCCAGGTGATTGCCAGGTTCACCTGTTCTCTGTCCTCATCAGCTGCACAACTGCCTTCTCTGCCTTCATGTACTGTCCTCCCTCCAAGTCCAAACCTCCTGATGTTCACGCCACGGTGACTAATCTCAGTCTATGTGCCATTCATGACAGCATGGCAGCACAGACCACACCTCCTAAAGAAACCACAGACATGACTGAGTTAGGCCTCTAGCACACTCACCCCAGGGAAGTCAGAGTGACGCTGTTTCCACCACAGTGTGGCGCTGAGCACAGCCAGGCCAAGCTCCAGCACGCTGCAGATCAGCATCAGTGAAAGGGCTCCCTAAATCCAGGAGAGAAGAGGTTGGTGTGACTGACTCAGCTGAAGCCCTATGCCTGGTGGGAGGTGACTGTAGAGATGAAACCATCTCCACCATCAGAGACACCATCAAGAAGGAAAATGGATCCTCCCTAACCTAGAAATGAGCTTAAATCAATGCCTGGTCCCTGGAGGAAGTGGCTGATGAAGACAAACTAAATCAACAAAGCTGCTTCATGATGCTTCTCCTCCCCGCTCTTGGGCAGGGATCCCTGACTACACTGTTGTCTTAGGGAGGGAGCAGAGAGGAGCATTGGCCACCAGGACAGAGTCAACACTGCTGTCTTGGCTCTCTTCTGCTGCCTAGTGTGAGACGGGCAAGTATGCTTCTCTGGCTCCTGTCTGCTCACTTATCACACGCCTATAATATTTCTTCTGCAGAGACTTGTGAGGGTTAGTGAGGTTCTGACAGTAAAAGTTCTTTGTAAATGTCAGCATTGAAAGAACCTCCTTCCTTGGTGTGCATTTGTTTTTTGTGATGGTAAAAAGCAGAAAATCAATTCAGTTCTTATAGTCTGCAACATCATTAGTGAATTGAAAGCAGGGTCTAGGTTAAGAACATACAGCCTATGACTTCTGTCTTGAGGTTGTAACTCATGAAGGTCACGTGATGGAAAGGAACATGAATGTCATGTTGTAAACTCTTTATTATCTGCACACACACACACAGGCAGAGTGGAGACAGAACAGGCCTCCACTGCCTAGACACTATGCCTAGACACAAATAGGCTCAGCCCATTCTCTGACTTCAAATGTGAACCTTGTGTTCAAATGTGAACACAAGGATGCCATCATCCTTGGTGTCTGTGCAGATTCCTTCTCAATGCTTCAGGCTTCTAAAGTCAGGCTTAGGTTAGGTGGTAATTTAACCTATTGTTATGAATCTAATTTACGTAGACTTTTTCTTTTTTTTTCTTTTTTTTTTTTTCTTTTTAACTGAGGAAGACACACCGGACCCAGCTCTACTAGGATCTGAGAAAGCTTGAGGTTAGCCTGATTATCTCCTGCCCGGGGTAGCTTCCCCGCCCCCATTCTTATTTTCATAACAGAATGAATAATATGCAGGCTCTCTTCATTGTTATCTTGCCCAACTTTCTCTCCATGAGTTGGGGACCAAATGCATGTCCTTAGATGTTTTCATTGAAGGCATGTTAGTCCCATTTCATTACCTCCAAGAAAATAGAGTTTTCTCACAGCACCGCCAATTACTGTTCCCCACCTCTCTGTATTTCTTTTCTCTTCATTTAACCACCTCATTTGTGAACTGTGCTGAAAGAGCAGTGAGATTGCCTCCACAGGGGCCTTGGTGCTGCCTACTGTGATCACTGGAGGGAGCAGACACCCTGACACCCCTACCCCTGCCCCTCCTACCATCCATTTCTCAGTGCTCAGCTGAGCTTTGCTCAGCTCACTTCATGCCCTCCACCACACCACCACACACACACACACACACACACACACACACACACACGCGTGCATGGCTTCCTTGTGGGCATTTCCAGATCACCTGAGTCTTTGGGGGTATGTTTTCCTCTGAATTCACAAAGCTGTGGGCCAGGGCTCTTGGTTTGAGCTCTCATGATTTATGCTTTTTAAAATCAAAGCTTCCTTTCAGTTCTTAATAGCAATAATATTTATGGTTTCATCACCTACATTTATTTAGTAATTTCCCCTCAACTCCGTGTTAATACCATGTAACCCCTTATTCTAGCCTTTTAATTCCATGTTCTTATTTGTTACATCTCAGGTTTTAGGACAAGAGGCTAAGGTGCCTATTTAGCATACCTGAGTGAACATGGCCACCAGATTCTCCTAGCATCCCTCAGCCCCTACCTATTATTAGGGTCCTCCTAGTCTGCATGCCCCACTCCACACCCTGACCTCTCCAGCCCAGGTGGGATGCTTACTCATCCCTATGCAATCCAGCCATTTTGATAACTTGCCCTTTTTGTGCCTTTGTCCTCTTGCCTACCATATCTGGTCCCTTTCCCTCTTCCTCTCCCTTTCCCCACAGGGCTCAGGGGCATGTTCACTCTAGACTTTACCAGGTGTCTCTGACTCCGGATGACAGGCTTCCTTTTTTGTCTACAACAAACATTCTCCTCCACCATACCTAGGAACAATCATGTTGTTTCCTTTTTATGTTTTCATTCATCTGGTACTGACACTCTAGCTGTGGCATAAATGCGTTTCCTCCTGAAGGAAGGCTGCTGTTCCTAATCAAGCTGCTGATAGGCCTCTCCTGAGGTGTGTATGGATCATTCCTTTCTGCTGGCTTTCACCACCCACCAAATGTGATTCTAGAGCTTGCCTCTTCAGCTCCTTCTTCCCTCCACCTTATCTAAACATCCATCTCTCTGCTCTCTGTCATGCCTTTTTGGGTAGCCACTGTTGGCAATTCACAGCAGAGAAAGCCTCCCCCGCCAGACTCCCTTTGTTAACATTGCATGCTTTGTAAACATTGTATGCTTTGTAGGAAAGTGTGTGTGAGTGTGTGTGTGTGTGTGTGTGTGTGTGTGTGTTTGTGTGTGCTCGTGTGTGTGTGTCCTCTGCACTCCCTCTACATCTTTCCCTGGGTAGTCCCTCAGCTCTTCTGCTCCTGATTGTTACACCTGTGGCCCCTGAAAGTGGGGCTTGGATCTTCAGGCTGTGCTGCTCCCCTCTCCATACCTCAGGACTCCAGAACAGCTGAGGCTAAACCCCAAGGCCCTGGGACCTGAGATTAGACTCTTGAAGAAACTGAGAAGCTGAAGCCACAGAGGAAGCAGCAGCACCTGAGGCCTAAGTTAAAGCTGCTGCTGACAGGGAGCTCAGGGTGAGCGAGGTGTGTCCAGCTGGAGCTAGTCTGCCTGTCTGTGGCAACACAGTATAAAACAGCCATCCTTCCGAGGTGGGGAGCACTGTCAGCCAGAGACCAGGACCAGGAATCTGAGCCCTGGGTATAAAGTCATCGTTTAGTTAAGGAAAGTTGTTTCATTTAGCTCAGAGTACAAGTCTGTGTAAACCCCTTGAGGCATTAGGTAATTAGGTCCCTTCCCCACACCTCTCTAACTGTCAAACAGGCAGTTTGAGCCTCTGTCACAATGGCCATCTCTAGCCCCTTAGTGGACCCCTCTCAGATTTATGCTAATTTTAGGTGAAAAGTCTGAATAAAACCACAGCTATTTCTAAGCTTCCTCTAGCTTAGTGGACCCCTTAGTGGACCCCTTAGTGGACCCTTAGTGGACCCCTCTCAGATTTATGCTAATTTTAGGTGAAAAGTCTGAATAAAACCACAGCTATTTCTAAGCTTCCCCTAAGTTCATGGCTAAGAAATCCTACCAATCCTCACTCTGGAAATCTCTGTCCTAGAAAGTTCTGCTCCCTCTACACATCCTACTTAAAGGTGCTGTTTGCTCAGTTCTTTGCTATATTTTCCTGGGAGCAGAAGATTCCTGAATTCCTGAATTCATCCTTTCTCTCCTGGATTTGTCCCTCCAATAAATCTCTTTTAAGACATTTGCTGCCTGCTGTGACTCTCTCAATGGAAGAAGCCAAGAAACCCAGAAAAGAAGCGGAGAAGGAGCAGGGCTTAGGCTTCTGAGCTTTTCGGCTCAGCAGGGGTTGGTGAAACACTTCCTTGGGAGCTCCATGGCTGGAGAAGAAGCAGAGCTTAGGCACCTGAGCTCCTCAGCTCAGCTAGGGATACCCTCTCCTGGGAGCTGCAATATCTCTGCTGAGGAGGCCTCCTCTCAGACTTGTATCATTCCTGGGCTCTCATGTCTCAGGATGCTCTTCCATTTGGACACTGTTGTACCTCAGAGCTGGGATACCTTCCCAGGCTTCAGAGTTGTGGGTTTCCTGGATACCTTCTCACCCGGGCAGGAAGGCCGAGACCAGTCATGTGGTCAATTCCCTGCTATGCCCTTTGGAGTGCCCATGTAACCATCTCCCTGATGCACCCTTCCGTTTCCCACCACATGGGCAATTCTGCCTACTAAGGCACTTGCTCCTCTCCCTCTATTGGAACCCACCCTTTTCCAAAACCCTCACTTTCCTAGATCTCTGTAAGTTCTGAAGGTCTAAAAAAGTGTTTTTAGACGCAAATCGTAAAGATCTAAACTTAAGAAAGTGTTTTAAGGTGTGGCAATGTAAGTTGTAGAGGTCTAAGAAAATGACTTAAGGTATATTTAAAAAGTGAAGTGTGCTTCAAATTTCTTTTCTTAGCTATACTATTGTTATACTCCTTAAAAAAAAAATAGAATTTTAAGAGTCAATGGAGTTCCGATAAGCTATTATTCAATTTCTGGGAAAATACTGCTAATATTATTGTAGTCACAAGACCAAAATTTTAAATTTCCTTTGGTTGTCTTTTAAGTACAGACTTAAAAAGTATAGACTTAAGTATAGAGTTCCCATTGTGCTAAAAAATCTCTGTCCAATCTCTCTCTATATGCAGCCCTCTGGAAAGTGCATTAATGCTTTTAACTCAGAATCATTTGGGGGATTAAAAAAAAAAGGATTTGGGGTTAAAAGCGTTAACATTGTTTATCTTTGCTCTATTCAGTTTTGACCTTTCTCCAAGATTTCAAACCAGGAAAAGGGAAAGATTCTTCAAAAGGTAGGAAAAGACCACCATTTCCCCCCAAACTGAAAGTATTCCATGCAGCCGTTAGGAGCACTTACTGCCAGGACAGCCTTGGTGGTGGAGCAGTAGGTGCGGTATCCGTACCCATAGTGGTAAGGGAACTGTGCAGTTGGCGCGATCTCCTTGCTGGATTCACACCGCTCGGCAGCAGGCTGCAGAGCAGCCAGGTTTACAGAGAGGATGACGACGCCCATGATCGCAAGTGAGACACTCAGGATGTTCATAGCCAGGCTGCCATCTACCTGAAATGAGCGGCAGGCATCACTTATACCCCTTTTCCAAAATGCTGCACAGTTTCTCTTTATTTGTCTTCATTAGCAGACAACAGATTAATAATTTATTTCTCTGTTCTCCCCTACTCCTAATTGTGACCATCAGAAAGAGCAGAGTCTCTGGTTTTCCATCCCTATTTTTCCCATGCTCCATTTCCCAGATGAGATTTGCTAGATCACTTCAGCCAACTACCACTGCATGTATTGGGCCCAGAGAAAGTCCAGGAACACACAAACCTGAAGCCTAAATGCAGTTGGATGAATAAACAAGATTTCAATGGTGAGAAAGAAAATATTTTCCTGGCAAAAACTTCACCCACGACTTTTAATGAAACCCTGCAATGTGAAGCTGGAAAGTTCTCAAGATGAGGTACAGACACCAGCTCTGTTCCCTGTCCCTCAATGCTATATGTCCTCTCAATGCTATAGTTTGAATTTGATGTGGCTGAGACACCCTGTGTTAATTACCTAACCCCAGAGAGATGATACCATGAGGTGTCAGAATTTTTAAAAAGTGTCTCCGGATCAAAGATTGGACATCGGAGAAGAGCCCATAAAGGGGGTAGACCAGAACAAGAGACCTTCATCTTGTTTTCTTCATTGCTGCTATATGGCACATGTCTTTGCTCTGTTAGCATGACATACCCACTGCCTGTATACAAGCTTGGAAAAAATGAATTCACCAACAGTGGACACTACTAATCCTCAAAAATATGAGCCCAGTTTAACCATTCCTGCTTGTGAGTTATCTCAAGAGTTAAATTTGGATGCACCCAATACTGGCTGACACACTCAGAATACCACATCCTTCCCATCCCCACCCCATGGATCAACCACACAGAAAAGGCTGGTGAAGAACTTCATTCCTTACCCACTACCTCTCCCAGAAGCACATACATCCAGAGGGGGGCCTTGTTCTTTAGAGTCTGGAAAGTCTTATGATAGACTATAACTAACGCCATGTGGAGAAAGTATGTTGTCATTTGTGGAAACAGTGTGAGGCAGAAACGAACAAACAAACAAACAAACAAACAACCCAGAACAGGACTAGATGTTGGTAACTTGAAGCCTCAGTGCCAGAGGTCCTCAGCCTCTCATTGTTCTTGATTAATCATTTCCAATGTTCACTTGGGATCTCATCTCTACCACATTTATGGTGTCAACAAAATAAACTTTTCTCAATAGTGGATTTCTTCTTCAACTTATAGAAAATGAAAATTGAGCGAAAGACTATCTGAGAACTATGGTGATAGGTAGGCATTTCCAGGGTGCACCCAGCTGTATTGCACTGGAGTGGGATTTAATTTTAGAACGCTTGTATTTTAGACAGATTGTATAACTCACTCAGAACTTGGATGCCACTTTCCATAAACAGTGACTAAAATCAAACATTTGGATGCCTTGAACAATAATTGCAATCAGGATGCTGATAGTGTGTATGCTCTTAGAACAAACTAGGTTTACTCTAGCTGGCATTCTTCTTTTGTCTCCGTTCACTGAATGAAAAGAACCTTCTTTAGCATTGTTTAAGCATATTTCCTAAACCTTTCTCTACTTAGAAAGTACCTATATTTTCAGTTGCTTTTACTCATGGTATTATACTGCAGCAACAGAAAAGTAATTAATACTTTACATAATTGGAAGACTGTCTCAGTCAGCTCTTACGAACTAAATCCTTAAACTCTTGCATTACATGGCATTCTCTTCCAGGACTTATTGAATCAACTCTTTGAGGAGCATGAGTTGACTTATGACTGGGTGAATCTTTACAGATTTCAAAAGCTTCTTCCTATAGTTCAGCTTTCTTCTCCCCAAATGTCCCCCAATATAAGGTTAATACAGCACCTTACAGCCAATCACTGAGCAGGAAAGAGAATAAGGCTGGACTTTCTGCCAACCCAGAATAGAGAAGTGAGAAGAGGAAAAGGGTATTCGGCCAGGGAGAGGTCCAATAAACATCAGGAGAAGAATTGGGAGAAGAAAAGCTACAGATTGAAAGTTTCTCTGGAATGTATGGAGGGAGGAAGACAGATTAGCTTAGAGGGTTAAGAAGAGAGTTAATACTTCTCAGGATTGTGTCCTGAAACTTGTTATTAAACAAATATAAAAGAGTCTCAACTATTTGTGTGTTAGCTGGGGGAAGAGAAAACCTGAGAGACAAACACAGTTTTATAAAAATAACCGTAACATTCTATAATTCAAATATACAGCTTCTCAGTTCAAAAATGCATACTCAAGTCTGGCAAGAGCATTACCTCTATGTATGTGTGTATGTATAAATACACACACACACACACACACACATATATATATATACATATATATATTTATACATATACATATATATACATGTGTATATATATATATATATATATATATATATATATATATATATATATATTGGTCTGGTAATTCTCAAATGCAACTCCTTAACAATAAGATATTATCTTCACTGCTGAAGAATAAAATTGCAAGCTTTGGTGTTATCGACTTTTATTGTCATGACAAAAAGCCTCACATGAACAATACATATTTGGTCAGTTTCAGAGGCTCAGCCCATCACTGTGTGACTTGTGGCACAGAAGAGCAGCTCACAACATAGTGGTCAGAGAGTCTATGAGAGGATATTTTTGCTGAGTACATTTCAATTTCTTTTTTCTTTTTCACCTGGATCTTTATCTTAGGGAATGGAACCAATACCCAGAGATATTCTTTATTAATCGCTTAGGTGTTTCTCAATCCAGTCAAGTTGATGATCAAGATTAATCATCACAGCCTGTTGCCTACACATTGGCATCAAGAAAACAGTATTTTTTTTTTAAAAATTGTGTGTGTTTTAAAGATATATATTTATTTATTTTTATGTAGATGAGTGCTCTATCTGCATCTACTCCTGCATGCCAGAAGAGGGCATTAGATCTCAGTATAAATGGTTGTGAGCCACCATGTGGGTGCTGAGAATTGTACTCAGGACCTTTGGAAGAACAGATAGTGCTCTTAACCTCTGAGCCATCTCCCCAGCCAGAAAGCAGTATCTTTACATGAGATTCCTTGGCACTCTTCTCAGACATTAGGTGCACTATGATTAGGTCACTGTGATAGGAGGAAAATACCCTATAGAGGGATATGGAGAATCCAGAATCAGCTTACAAACAGAACAAATAATCACCATAGAGCTTAGCTTGTAACTTTCAACATGGAAAGCCTGGCCCTGATGTGTCCTCTCTGGGACTCACGTTTATCAGTTCTGGGTTATGGCTTCTTGTACTCACCAAAGCCTTTGTTGACTTTGTCTCGGTGATGATGGACAGAATTCCAGAGATTATAAACTGCTCAGAGAAGAGGAAACCACTGTCAGGCCAGTTTCTATGTACAGAGTGACCACAGTTTACCCTTTAGTGTTTATGACAAATCTCCCATGGAACAAATGACCAATGATACATACACTTAGGCTCACAGAGGTGTGTCTTTGCCCATGTGCTATTCAGAAAAGACAAGAAAAAGGTAGATAAGAACAGAAATCTATCCCATTAAAATTCATAAAGGCTTTAAGAGATAGCAAAAATATATTTTGTTAATTGGAAAGGAAAGTTTGGGATTAGATGATTTTAGAGTCTCAGGCATTGGTCTACTGGGAGAAAGAATGGAAAATCGTTATGGGATTTTTTTGTCCCTCCTTTCCTTAATAGTTATGACACTCTGATTTACATATATAAACCATGCAGACTTCCTTCAGGAAATCTCACTTGAACATGTTGAAACAACTTTTTAATATGTAGTTTTTAACATGCTAATATTTTAGTGAGGAGTTTTGAGCTACATTTTTTAGGATGTTGGCCTGTACATTCCATTTCTTGTCATGCTCCAGACGGGGACAGTCTCAGAGGACTGTCCATCCTTTCACCCTGAGTGTCTCCAACAATGGCAGATTATAAGCATGAATGCTCCTTTCTGCAGGTGGTTCCCTGGCCATCACTGAACTCTACAGGAAGCTCTGGGTCATTTTGATCCCAATTCCTGGACATTTCCCTAAACCCAAGAGCCCACGTAGGTCATCATAACTCAATGGGTGAGGTAAAAAGTTGGTGTTCAAAGACATGGTTATATGAAATAAATGACGTTCCTACTGCCTGTCTACACTAAGACTTTCTATGGATGGCACACAGAAAAACAAGATCTACCGTCAACCTCTTGTTCCCAGTACACAGAAATGCAGCCAGGTGACAGCTCCCTTCCCTGCCCTCCCCACAGAAGTCTACTTACAAACAAAGCTCCTACAAACGGGTAGCCAGATTTTAACAGGACAGAAAACACTGAGGTAAAATGTTGGGCATAGGGAACAAATGCCAAAATGATGCCCAGACTCAACACCACCACACCACACATGATCTGGATGGCCTGTTGAAAGAAGAGAGACTGAAGATTAAGGCCAGCAGTGGCAAGCAGGTTTGTCATTGTTCCGCTTCTCCCACAGTGCTCATGATTGTGTCTTTCTACAATTTCCCAGCGAGCACATAGACATTGTAAAAGCTCTGGGGTGAGAGAGGAAAGTTCATTCTGGAGGGGGTGTGGTTCTGCCACAGCCTCAGGCCACCTTCAGGTATTTCTGTCTAGGAATCACTTGTATGCTTCAAGACCCTTCCTAGCAGCTTCTGGCCAGGGCTGAGCTATGAGTCCATGCTTAGCAAGTCTGCTGCTCCCTCTTGTGGGAAGAAGAGGATCTGAAAGCCCTCCTACTGTGAACACTAGACTGTGGGAACCTCTCCGCACATCTCCCAGAATCCACAGAACACCACATAGAGGCAGCCTCTTGGGCCAGCTCCACAGCATCTGTAGTCCAGGTGTTCATTCTGTTGATCCCTGCCTCCATTTCAGAAGAAAATTTGTCTTCCTGACACTTTCTTCACCTCACAGATGCACAACTCTTGTAGTTTTAATTAAGCAGTTTTCTAAACTTGTTACATGTACTTCAAAGGAATCCAGAGGATTAAATGCACAAGGCAAGGCCATCAGTTCCATTCAGTTCTGATACTGAATAACACAGACACGCATGCAGATAGTGTTGGTGTGAAAAACAACTCCATTGTTCCTCACAGCAGAGAACATCCATTCTTTCTCAGCTCCTTCCTTTACCCAAAACAAAGTCTCTTTAGTAAGTCCAGGAGGAGCACAGAGGCAAACCAATGGTCCTTTTGTATCATTGCATCTCACAAGAGAGGGGAAGGGTGTTCTACACTCAGAGAGCACCTAGAATGTATGTACAAATTATTTCCAGAACTAAAATACCAGCAACTGCTCTCCAAAAAGGAAAACAATTAATTAAACAAAATCTCAGTGACTCATTGGAGTTCATTCCAGGTACATCAAATTAAAGGCAAATACTTGCCAATTTATGGAAAGTCTTAGAGGTGTAAGCAGCTTGCCAAAGGGTTTCCAGCAGGCCGCAGACCACTCCATGATCAATCTGTCAAATTCACACCCCAAATCTGTTTCCAGTTCGAATACACAGTCTCCTCCCTGTGCCCTCCCCCGCCCCCAGGGTGGTCTGGGTGGGATTTACCGCCAACACTTTGACCTCTGCCTTTAGGTGTTTCTTCAGGCTGTCTTGCTTCTGGTGGGTTGGCTGGGTTTTGTCTGTTTGGGGAAAGTGGATTCCATTTGGTGAAATCACTGTGACAGCCTCATTGGTCACTACTTGTGGAATCATGATGGAGCTCCCACAGCTGGAAGAGAAAGTGGACTCAGCTGTCAAAAAGAACAGTGTTCACTGTCGAGGTTTTTTTTTTTTTTTTTGTTTGCTTGCTTTCTCTCTCTCTCTCTTTGATTTGCCTGTTTGTTTTCTAAAGAGGGAGAGAGAAGAAAGAATGTGCGAAGCTGGATGGGTAGGGGGGATTTAGGAGGAGACAGGGGAGGGGAATCCATGATCAGAATATATTGTATGAATTTTTAATAATAAATCAAATGCTTTGACTCTGACAACAAACAAACAAACCGTGCCCCCATGGTCTGCCCCCACCTCCCAGACTGTGCACCTCTGTGCATTCTTGACCTGTCCTCCCGCAGAAGAAACTGGTGGTACAGAGAAATGAAAACCCACCACACCTCAGACTCAGGAGGCCTTTCTGCATAATATGAAGTAAGCCTGTTGAAGTCCGGGGCTTATGTCTCCTGGTGAAGAAAGTCCTAAGCCCCAAGGAGGCCATTAGACCATAAGAATGAAGATGCCAAGACCTTTTAACATTTTCAAGGGTTAGGCCTTAGCTGGGCAGATGGTCACCTAGCTCATCTAAGCTAACCGGTCAGCCTTGCCTCACCCAGCCACATGTCCAATTATCCTCTCAGGTCCATCAGTAACTCTGTCTCTCCCCTGAAAAGACCTTCAGTCTTCTCCTTCCCAATATTCCCCACTCTCTTTTTCAGGAAGTCCCACCTTCCTCTCTCAGCCTAGCTAATGGGCCAATCTGATTTTTACTGACAGCTGCTGCATTCATACAACACACAAGACATTCCTCTACAACAGCCCACTGATTTTAGATAATAAACACAACAGAAAGGGACAGTCTGAATCACCAGAGGTTCCTGTGCCCATACTCAAATATTCACACAAAATTTGCAAAATTTTGTAGCTCTGGCTCGTTCTTCAATTCTACCTAGTTCAAACACATTTTAAAAATTCAATAACTTTCACCCTCTGGTTATTCTGGTAGGCATGACATATTAAAATTCAACCTTCAGCACTTTCTAACTCATTCTACATACCACTCAAAATAATTAACTCCATTTGTCTATTTTGTGTATCTAATGAAAACATTTTTAGAAGTAGCATTTCATGTTTTATCCTGTTTTAGTAGATGTGATCTTATACTGTTTTTAGTCCTACAAACAATCCTCTATGTTTGTACATTGACATAAAATCAATGTTAAATAAATATTTAAAGTTCTCATTATTTGCCGGTCGCCTACACAAAGTTTGGTGCTGAACCCCAGCTGTCTCTGACTCAGGTTCCTCTCTTTGTTTTTCCATCTGCCAATGGCAGCCTGTGTCTGAGACACTTCATTGTGGAGAAGCAGCTGAATGCATTTGTGTGTGAAGTCCTGAAGTCATAACCTGAGTTTCAAGGTCAGAACTGTGTCCTTGTGAGTTAGAAGGACCAAGTTGCTTGTGGTGCTGGTTTCTGAGCTCAGCTTGGCTCTCTTTTCTCTGTGCCACTCTTCATCCTCAGGTTGCCCATTTAGTGAACATCCTGAGAGCCTTTGCAGGGAAAAGAGCTCTGCTCCTGTTAATCACGTGACCTTAGGCCAGTGACCTCCAAGATCATGCAGATACAAATAGCAGTGACAGAGGTAAGCCAGCTGCCCATCCCTTTGCCCGTTTAGTTCTGAAGCACCCAGGTGTCTCCATCACTTTCATGAAGACCAAAAATTCTCCCTAATACAGACCCGGAAACACAACACTGCAGAGCAAAGCATCTCGAGGGTTGCCTACCTGAGCCTGTGTGCCTTGCCTCCCAGTTGCTCCCAGCTGGACTCTCAGGAGCCCCAAGAGCTTTACCTCTGGGTTCTTGAAGTCCGATCCTTGTTCCTACTTCTGAATTTCTGACTGTCCCAGCATTTCCTCCTTCAGCGTTCACTACCACACAGGATGTGTTGCTTAGAGACTGTGGACATGTGGATGAAGTTGGCACTTCCTATTTCAGAAACTCCCAGTAACTTCCGAAAAATCACTAACAAAACCACGTTCCAGAGCTGTGTATTGCCCAAGTCCACATTTTTGAACCTCAGTTGTCTAAGTGTTAAGCAGAGAACAGTAGCAAGCTGGGAAAATGCATGAAGATGAGAGGAAGTATCTTTGAAAAGCCTAAATTGCTTCTAAGTAATATTTAATGAACTGTCTTGATTACTAATAATATCACCAGTCATAGTAATATTGACGAATAAAACATTTCTGTGGCAGGATATTTGATCCCGCTTGAACCCTAAAATTGTGAATTGTAAAACACTGTTTCTTGTTTGGGGTGGTGTTCTATTGACTGTAAACAGGTGATTATGGTGTGATTCAGCCTTCCCTAGCACACACATTTAATACAAGAGATTTCTGTACACAGGATTTAATAAAGTTAACACCAGGTCAAGAGGCAGAGCAAGAAACCAGCTGATGGGGATTAAAGAGTAGGAAGGACTTTAGTTGAGGGGTATTTAAGACATTGTGTAGAAGCAGAAGGAGCTCTTAGCTCTCTAGCTCTTGAGCTTTAGCTCTCTGGCTTTTTGAGCTTTGAGCTAGTAAGCTTTTGGCCTTGCGTTTTTTGTCTTTTTCTTTCTGGCCTGTCAGCTGAGCTAGTGAGCCTTTTGGCCTTTTTCCCTCGGAATGTGAGCTGACAAGCAAGGTCAGCTGGGTGCTTTCTCTGCCTCTCTAAGCCAGCAGGTTTCCACCCCAGCATCTGGCTCCTGAGTCTTTACTGGTAAGATAGAATGGTTGGGATTTTCATACATTTATAACAGCACATTTCACAATATATAATGCAGTATAATACTCTGAGGCACGAAGGACTATTCAGTAATATTTAATTAATATATAATTCAGTAATATATAATTAATTCTAATAATTGAACATATTACAGCATTTTGGGTACTTCGTTCTTTGTACTTTTCCCCATTAATTCCTCGGCTTCTGAAAAAGTGGCAAGCGGCACTCATTAACTTCTACTCACACTAGATCCCTCCTCCTTTCCTTCTTCTAGCCTACTTCTAGACCACTGGACTTCTGCAACCGTGGAGGGGCCCAGGGAATCACTGGGCACTCCTGAGAAAGTCATAGAAGAAGAAAGGAGCAAGCATGGAAGTTTCACACACTATGAATGACTTTGACAATCCTGCCCTCAGGGTGCTGTCATGAAGACAGGTGTCCTTGTGTCATCAGGCCCTTGGGTGGGCACAGTTCAGCAGCTGACTTTGATATAATTCATTGCACAGAGGAACCGGGGCCAGCTGTGGCAGCTGAGCAGCCGCACTCTGGAAACTTCCTTCTTCCTTTCCCGGGAGTCAGCCAGAAAAGACTCAGCGTGTGCTGTCACTGTCACATCAGCGTGTTGTGTGTGGTGAGTCTCTGCAGTCTTCACAGCGGGCAAGGGGGAAATGATACACGAACAGAAAAGAGTGAAACTCAGCTCAGTCTGATTTTATTGTAACTAGTTCAGGACCACGACTTTGAGTCTGGCCCAGATTATTTTGTTGTAGCCATATTTAAGCACAGCACAATGTTTGAGAACAGTATTCAGGTAAGTGTTAACTCCGGACCAGTAGTGGCAAGGTCTGTTCCATGACCTCCACACCACCGGTTCCTGGGTGGCAGCTCTGCCTGCAGTTCTAGACGTGGCAGCCATTAGGGACTAGCAGCAGAGCTCTGCCTGGGCTTCCAGAAGCAGCAGTCAGTGGGGACTACCAGCAGCGGGGAGGTTTTCCCCATCCCCTCCATGCACCAGTTCACCAGTCCCAGATCTGCCTGCAATCTCAGAGACAGCAGCCTTCAGTAACTACCAGAGGCAACAGCCACCAGGGACAACCAGATGGCTACAGGGCAGTGTAAGAACACACTCAACAAGACCCAGGGCAATATGACACCACCAGCACCAGGCTATCCTACTACAAGCCCTGGATATCCTAACACGCCTGACACACAGACCTTAAATCTCATCTTATAAAGATGTAAAGGCCTTTAAACAGAAAATGAATAAATTCCTCAAAGAAATACAGGAAAATACAAGCAAACAGGAGAAGGAAATGAATAAAACTGTTCAAAACCTGAAAGGGAAAATAGAAGCAATAGAGAAAACACAATTGGAGGCAGTCCTGGGGAGGAAAACCAGGAAAGAGAATGGGAACTACAGATGCAAGCATTACCGACACACTATAAGAGATGGAAGAGAGACTCTCAGGTATAGAAAATATGGTAGAAGAAATCAATGTATTGTTCAAAGAAAATACTGAATCTAAAAACTTTCTAACACAAAACATCCAGGATATTTGGGACACCATAAAAAGTCCAAGCCTAAGAGTAATAGGAATAGAAGGAGAAGGTTCCTAGCTCTAAGGCCCAGAAAATATCTTCAACAAAATCATAGAAGACAATTTTCCTAACCTAAAGAAAGCAATGCCTGCTCTGTTGGCATCTCCTGTTTCTCACCCTGCCCTCCTGCCATGATCCATAAATTCCATTTTCTCTCTCCAACCCTGCCCCCTTTGAGGAAAGCCCCTCAGTTCCTGTGGACCACCTCAATCTGACCCCCACCTCACCTGGAGCCACCAGCTCCCCCAGTCCAGCAGATGGCAGACACGTCATTTTCCTTTGCCTAAAAGTCCTGACCTTCATAGTCTGGGTGTGACTTCCTCTGGCCTCATCCTCTGAGACTGCTGAACTCACCCCAGAGCCTCAGTTCCCAAATAAACCTACCCTTTCTGTACTATTAATCTAGCTTGGATTGGCTTATTTCGTTAGTGGAAATAACCCATCAATGCCTCTATGCAACAGCACACCAAATAAATTAGACCAAAATAGAAAGTCCTCTTGCAACATAATAATCAAAACACTAAATGTACAAAGCAAAGAATGAATATTAAAAGCCACAAGGGATAAGGTCCAAGTAACATATAAAGACAAACCTAACAGAATTACAGCAGACTTCTCAGCAGAGACTTTTAAAGGCCTGGCAGATATCTTGCAGACACTAAAAGACCACAGATGCCAGCCCAGACTACTAAACCCAGCAAAACTTTCAATTACTGTAGATGGAGAAAACAAGATATTACATGGCAAAACCAAATTTAAACAATTCGTTCCACTAACTGAGGATACTAGAAGGAAAAAAAAAACATAACAAGGGTAACTACACCCAAGAAAACACTGGAAATAATTAATTTCACACCAGCAAAAACAAAAGAAGGGAAGCAAACATATGACCACTTCAATCACCAATATCAAAATTAAAGGAATCAACAGTCATTACTCATTAATATCTTTCAATGTCAACAGACTCAGTTCCCCCAATAAAAAGAAACAGGTTGACAAAATGGATGAACAATAAAAACAGGATCTATCATTTTACTGCATACAAGAAACACACTTCAGCAGTAAAGATAGGCATTACCTCAAAATAAATGGCTGGAAAAAGCTCTTCCAAGCAAATGGGCCCAAGAAACAAGAAGAAATAGCTATTCTACTATCTAATAAAATAGACTTTTAAGCAAACAAGAGGTGGGGAATGACACTTCATACTCATCAATGGAAAAATCCACCAAGATGATGTCTCAATTCTGAACATCTATGCTCCAAATGCAAGAGCACCCTCATTCATAAAAGAAAACATTACTGAAGCTTAAATCACACATTGAACCCTACACATTAATAACTGGAGACTTCAACACCCCACTCTCACCAATGGACAGGTCAATGAAATAGAAACTAAGCAGAGAAATGCTGAAACTAACTGACATCTTGAATCAAATGGACCTAACAGATATCTACAGAACATTTCACCCAAACACAACAGAGTATACCTTTTTCTCAGCACCACATGGAACCTTCTCCAAAATTGACCATATACTAGGTTACAAAGCAAACCTCAAATGATAGAAAAGAATTGAAATATCCCATTGTATCCTATCATACCACCATGGACTAAGGCTGGAACTCCTCAACAACAGAAATAACAGAAAACCTACAAACTCATGAAAACTACTCAGTGACCACTGGGTAGGGAATAAATAAAGAAATAAACTAGAGGAGAGACCCAATATGGTGGCACCGATTACACAAGCTATCTGAATAGCAGGACAACAGTGAGAGCAGAGAGACCGACAGACAGGCCATACTGTGGTCCCCAAACCCCAACATCTGTTTTTCCCAGATGAAAGGAGAGCCCATGGGGAGGGAAATGGATGGGTCTAACCTCAGGTCACCCATCTAATCCTGGGAAAGTTCCTGGGCTTCTGCTAGCACGGGAGGCCTCAGACCACCCATCCAATTCCACCATCTGTGGATATCTTTCGTGTACCAGCAGCTCGAGGCTCCAACCTCAGGTGCTGCTCTCACTGTCCTGTGGATACCCTCTGGGTACATGTAGCTTTAGATATCTTCTGGGTACCAGAGGTTCGTGGCTCCAACCTCCAGCACCCAATCTCACTGTCCTATCAAGTGGGTACTTCCAGTACTCCCCCTCCTCCCCTTCCCCTACTCCTCAGAAAAGGGAAGCTCCTCTACCCACCCACCTCAGCTCATAAAGTCCCATCAGGACTGAGTTAGGTCTCTTCTGCTGTGGCCTGGCAAGGCAATCCTGTCAGGGGGAAGTGATCAAAAAGCTGGTAATGATAAGAGCCACATATTACCTGATTATCTGAGTTTAGTTAAATTCTCAGCCCACTTTCCTCCTCCCCCCCCCCCATAGTTGTACACATACAATAAAATCTCACTTATGCCTCCCTGAATTTCCAGAGAGGATGTGTGTGAGATTGTCACACACTCAAGAAAACAGGAGGTTTGGAACTACTCAGAAACAGTGTTGAGATGGCTTGTGTGTGAAAATTTTCAGTTAAATTAGTTCACTGTTTATCCTCTAGAACTCAGCATCTACAGTGATCCCTGGTCACTGTGGAACTACAGTCTCCCCAGTGGGGAGACAGTGGGGCTCCAGAATGGTATGAAGGCTATCTCCTGTCATATTTCTGTGTCAGATGAGACAGAAAACAGCCTCCTAGACCACCTCACAATGGGCCAGGCATCTTGTCCTCTTGAGAGAAAAACTCAGTATTGTGTTTTCTCCCAAGCAGACTTGCAGTGTAAGATTGGAGACAGAATAAGAAAATTGAATAAATTCTTTACAGTTTTAGTAAATGAAACCTTGTAGTTATAGGAAAAATGCTTTTTCTCCCTTACCGTTTCTACTATTCTTTTGTATTCTCTTGGTAAAGAAAGAAGAAAAAAAAATCCTAAATGCATCAAATGGAGAAGAAAAAATGCATTATTTTGCAATAATGTTGCTCATAATGTCTTGTGGCTAAATTGACATTGGGCAATAGGAAAGATGAGGCTGCAAATACAGTCTGGCCACCTGCTCCAGTGTTGACCAGATTTGCAGAACAAAGGGTTGAGAGCTTAGCATGGGCACTTTCATTGACTGACTGGGACATCCCATCCATAGCTGAGAACTCACTTCCCGTAATGAGAAGAACACAAAGGAAGTGACACAAAGAACAAAGAAAGAATAACACGTGAGGAAGCTGAACAAAGTGCTGAGATTCCTCATGAGTGTGATGCATTGCCAGCTGGAAGCACACACGTGGCTGTGACTCTGGGCATCTGAGTGACCTCAGTGAGGAAAAATATCCCTCTTTTTACTTGAAACAGCCTCAGATCAATCATTTCCTTATTGGCACTGGTCTTGGACCAATTGCTTTGCATTTTTGTCTTACGTATTATTTATGTTTTCTTATAGATTTATTTATTTATTTCATTTTATGTGTTTTTGTCTGGTGTGTGTATGTGCAAGACTTGTGTTCCTGGTGTCTACAGGAGTCAGAAGAGGCATTCTATCCATTGGGATCTGAGTTAAGATAGCTGTGAACCATGTGGGTGCTGGGAACTAGGACCAGGTCCTCCCCAAGAACAGCAACTGCTCTTAACAGCGGAGCCATCTCTGTAGTCCTGTTTGTTGTGTCTTACTAATTTACTTCTGAGAACTGTCTTGACATGTTTATATTAAAAGTTAATTTAAGATAAAAAGTAAAGAAACAGCAGCAGGCTTATGGTTTTGATAGGCTTTGGTCTCCTGGGACACATTGAAACCTGTAGATGTAACATGGCTGCTTGGAAATATACAAATAATTTAAACCATGCTATGCCAAATGAACACAGGATCCAGACTTATTCTATAATGAATAATAATTGTTAACACACATTTAGAATCAATTTATTTAAGAATTTACTGACAATTATTTTTTTCTGGGAAATTTAGCCTGATAGCAGAATCTTTGTATGTTTCTCTTAATCAGAAAGGTGACATGAAATTTGTTTTTATTTTTTATTAATTACAGTTTATTCACTTTGTATCCCACCTATAGCTTTCTCTCTCCTCCCCTCCAAATCCCACACCCTTCCCCTTTCTCTACCCATGTCCCTCCCCAAGTCCACTGATATGGGAGGACCTACTCTCCTTCCTTCTGATCCTAGTCTATCAGGTCTCATCAGGAGTGGCTGCATTGTCTTCCTCTGTGGTCTGGTAAAGCTGTTCCCCTTATCTCAGTGGGATGTGGTCTAAGAGCAGGCCAATCAGTTTCTGTCAGAGACAGTCCCTGTTCCCATTACTATGGAACCCACTTGGACACTGAACTGCCATGGGCTACATTTGTGTAGGGGTTCTAGGTTATCTCCATGAATGGTCCTTGGTTGGAATATTAGTCTCAGAAAGAACCCCTGTGCCCAATTTTTTTTGGTTCTTTTGGTCTCCTTGTGGAGCTCCTGATCTCTCTAGGTCTTACTATTTCCTACTTCTTTCCTAAGATTCCCTGCACTCTGCCCAAAGTTTGGCTATAAGGTTCAGTATCTGCTTTGATACCCTGCAGGGTACAGCCTTTCAGAGGTCCTCTGTGGTAGGCTCCTGTCCTAGTCACTGTTTTCTCCTTCTTCTGATGTCCATCCATTTTGCCTTTCTGAATGGGGATTTAGCATCTTAGCCAGAGTCCTCCTTGATTAGTTTCTTTAGGTGTACAGATTTTAGTATGTTTATCCTATATTATATGTCTAATATCCACTTATAAGTGAGTATATACCATTGGTGTCATTCTGCTTCTGGGATGCCTCACTCAGGATGATCTTTTCCATTTCCTGCCATTTACCTGCAAATTTCATGTACCTCAATTTCTGTATACATTCCTCAGTTGAGGGGCATCTGGGTCTGTTTCCAGCTTCTGGCTACTATGAATATAGCTGCTACAAACATGGTTGAGCAAATGTCCTTGCTGTGTACTTGAACATCTTTTGGATATATGCCTAGGAGTGGTATAGCTGGATCCTGAGGAAGCTCTACTCCTAATTGTCTGAGATAGCACCAGATTGATTTCCAGAGTGGTTGTACAAGTTTACATTCCTACCAGCAGTGGAGGAGGGTTCCCCCTTCTCCACATCCTCTCCAGCATGTGTTGTGACATGAACTTTCAACTGGAAGTAAGTTTAACCTTCAAACCAACCTTTAGTAACATAGTTTCACAAGTTAGGCCTTGTATCTGAAAGCAGTCACTCAAAAGAGTGGTACCATTTGTAAACTAAGTGTTTAAACATGTGAGCCTGTACGGGGCATTGTAGATTCAACCACAACACTAAAAAAGTGCTTTTATAGGATATATATATGTATATATATATATATATATATATATATATATATATATATAT
>NW_026592510.1:24204797-24226182 GCF_907164565.1 Psammomys obesus
TATATATATATATATATATATATATATATATATATATATATGCTGTGCATGTATACTATACTCTATACTATAGTATTCTCTATACTTTATATCTACACTGTAAATACGCTATACATACAAAGAGATGCACTATATGTCTATGTATATATGTTATTTTTATAAAATTTTGTTTGTTTTCAGTTTCTCTCTTTTTGGGGGGTATGTAGTTTTTTTCATTTTTATATTTTTACTATTAGTTACAGTTTGTTAACTTTGTTTCCCTGCTGTATCCCATTGCCTCTTTCCCTCCCAATTCCACCCTCCCACCCTCATCTCCTCCCTGCCCCTTTCCAAGTCCACTGATAAGGGAGAACCTCCTCCCCTTACATCTGATACTGGTTAATCAGGTGTTTTCAGGACTGGCTGCAAAGTCCTCCTCTGTGCCCTAGCAAGACTGCTCTTCCCTGGGGGGGGGGGTCAAAGAACCCACCATTGAGTTCATGTCAGAAACAGTCCCTGTTTCCCTTATTAGGGCACCCACTTGGATACTGAACTACCAAGGGCTACATCTGAGCAGGGCCTCTAGGTTGCATCCATACATGGACCTTGTTTGGAGAAACAGTTTCATAAAAGACCCCTGTGCCCAGATATATTTGGTCCTTGTGGAACTCCTGTCCTCTCCAGGTCATATTAAATCCACCCCCCCCTTTTTTTTTTATTCCCTGCATTCTGCCAGAGGTTTGGTTATGAGTCTTAATATCTGCTTTGATATACTGCTAGGTAGAGTCATTCAGAGGCCTCTGTGATAGGCTCCTGTCCTGTTACTTGTTTGCTGCTACATCCAATGTCCATTCCATTTGTCTTTCTAAGTGAGAATTGATCATCGTACCCTGGGTCCTCTTTCTTCTTTATCTTCTTTAGGTGGATAGATTTCAGTATATTTATCCTATCTTCTAGGTCTATATAAGTGAGTATATACCATGTGTGTTTTTCTGCTTTTGGGTTACCTCACTCAGGATGATCCTTTCTAGGTCCCACCATTTGCCTGCAAATTTCATATTTCCTCATTTTTAATTGCTGAGTAGTATTCCATTGTGTAAAAGCGCCACAATTTCTGTATCCATTCCTCAACTGAAGGGCATCTGGGTTGTTTCCAGGTTCTGGCTATTATGAATAAAGCTGCTACAGACATGGTTAAACAAGTATCCTTCTTATGTACTTGAGCATCTTTTGGATATATGCCTAGGAGTAGTATAGCTGGATCTTGAGGAAGCACTATTCCTAATTGTCTGAGAAAGTGCCAGATTGCTTTCCAGAGTGGTTGTACAAGTTTGCATTCCCATCAGCAATGGAGGAGGGTTCCCCTTTCTCCACAACCTCTCCAGCATGTGTTGTCACTTGAGTTTTTGATCTTAGTCATTCTGATGGGTGTCAGGTGAAATCTCAGGGTCATTTTGATTTGCATCTCTCTGATGGCTAAGGATGTTGAGCATTTCTTTAAGTGTTTCTCTGCCATTCTGTATTCCTCTACTGAGAATTCTCTGTTTAGCTCTGTACCCTGTTTTTTAATAGGATTGCTTGATTTGTTGCTTTTTAACTTCTTTAGTTTTTTATGTATACTTGATATCAGCCCTCTGTCACATATAGGGTTAGTGAAGATCCTTTCCTAGTCTGTAGGCTGTCATTTTGTTTTGATGTAACAGAAACAAAAGCTTTTTGTTTTTGCTATACAGAAGCTTTTCAGGTTCATGAGGTCCCATTTATCAATTGTTGCTCTTAGAGCCTGTGCTGTTGGTGTTCTGTTCAGGAAATTGTCTTCTGTGCCAATGAGTTCCAATGTCTTACCCACTTTTTCTTCTAACCGATTTAGTGTATCTGGTTTTATGTTGATATCTTTGATCGACTTGGACTTTAGTTTTGTGCAGGGTGATAAATATGGATCTATTTTCATTTTTCTGCATGTAGACATTCAGTTGGACCAGCACCATTTGTTGAAGATGCTGTCTTTTTTCCACTGAATGGTTTTGGCTTCTTTGTCAAAAATCAAATATCCATAGGTATGTGGGTTTAATTTCGGGTCTTCTGTTCGGTTCCATTGATCCACTATTCTATTTCTATGCCAATACCATGCCGTTTTTATTACTATTGCTCTGTAGTATAGCTTGAGAGCAGGGATGGAGATGCCTTCAGACAATCTGTTGTACAGGATCGTTTTGGAAATTCCAGTTTTTTTCTTTCTCCATATGAAGTTGATAATTTTTCTCTCAAGATCTATGAAGAATTGTGTTGGTATTTTGATGGGAATTGCATTGAATCTGTAGATTGCTTTTGGCAGAATAGCCATTTTCACTATGTTAATCCTACTGATCCATGAGCACAGGAGATCTTTCCATCTTCTAATATCTTCTTCAATTTCTTTCTTCAGAGACTTGAAGTTGTTCTCATATACGTCTTTCACTTGCTTGGTTAGAGTCACTCCAAAGTATTTTATGTTAGTAGTGGCTATTGTGAAGGGTGTTGTTTCCCTAATTTCTTTCTCAGCCCTTTTGTCTTTGGTATACAGGAGGGCTTTTGATTTTTTTTTTTGAGTTAATTTTGTATCTAGCCACTTTGCTGAAGGTGTTAATCAGCTGAAGAAGTTCTCTGGTTGAATTTTGGGGGTCGCTCATGTATACTATCATATCATCTGCGAATAGTGACACTTTGACCTCTTCTGTTCCAATTTGTATTCCCTTGATCTCCTTTAGTTGTCTTATTGCTCTAGCTAGAACTTCAAGTACTATGTTGAAGGACTATGGAGAGAGCGAGCAGCCTTGTCTTGTCCCTGATTTCAGTGGGATTGGTTTGAGTTTCTCTCCATTGAGTTTGATGTTGGCTATAGGCTTGCTGTATATTGCCTTTACTATGTTTAGGTACATTCCTTGAATCCCTGATCTCTCCAAGACTTTAAACATGAATGGGTGTTGAATTTTGTCAAATGTTTTTTCAGCATCTAAAGAGATGATCATGTGGTTTTTCTTCTTCAGTTTGTTTATATGGTGGATTACACTGATGGATTTCCATATATTGAACCACCCTTACATGACTGGGATAAAGCCTACTTGGTCGTGGTGGATGATATCTTTTATGTGTTCTTGGATTCGGTTTGCCAGTATTTTATTGAATATTTTTGCATCAATGTTCATAAGAGAGATAGGTCTGAAGTTCTCTTTTTTGTTGGGTCTTTGTGTGGTTTAGGTATCAAGGTGACTGTGGCCTCATAGAATGAGTTTGGTAATGTTCCTCTGTTTCTATTTTGTGGAGTAGTTTGAGGAGAATTGGTGTGAGCACTTCTTTGAAGGTCTGGTAGAATTCTGCACTGAAACCATCTGGCCCAGGTCTTTTTTTGGAGGGGAAACTGTTAATGACTTCTTCAGTTTCCTTGGGGGATATAGGGCTATTCAGTCTTTCTACCTGATCTTGACTTAATGTTGGTAAATGGAATCTATCAAGAAAATTGTCCATTTCATTTAGATTTTCAAATTTTGTGGCATATAGGCTCTTGTAGTATGGCCTAATGATTGTTTGGATTTCCTCAGTGTCTGTTGTTATGTCCCCCTTTTCATTTCTGATTTTGCTGATTTGGATAGATTCTCTCTGCTTTTTAGTTAATTCGGCTAAGGGTTTGTCTATCTTGTTGATTTTTCTCAAAGAACCAGCTTTTTGTTTCATTGATTCTTTGTATAGTATTATTTGTTTCTGATTGATTGATTTCAGCCCTGAGTTTGATTATTTTCAGCTGTCTGCTCCTCTTGGGTGTATCTGCTTCTTTTTTTTCTAGAGTTTTCAGTTGGACCATTAAGTTGCTTGTATGTGATGTTACAAATTTCTTCTTGAAGGCGCTTAGTGCTATGAATTTTCCTCTGAGCACTGCTTTCAATGTGTCCCATAAATTTGGGTATGTTGTACCTTCATTTTCATTGAATTCTAGGAAGTCTTTAATTTCTTTCTTTATTTCTTCCTTGACCCAGCTGTCACTGAGTAGCAAGTTGTTCAGTTTCCATGTGAGTGTCGACTTTTTGTTATTTCCGTTGTTGTTGAGGTCCAGCTTTAGTCCATGGTGGTCAGATAGAATACAAGGGATTATTTCAATCTTCTTGTATCTGTTTAGGCTTGCTTTGTGACCAACTATATGGTCTATTTTGGAGAAGGTTCCATGCGGTGCTGAAAAGAAGGTATACGCTTTTGAGTTTGGGTGAAAAGATCTGTAGACATCTATTAGGTCCATTTGATTTAAGGACTCTGTAAGTGACTTTATTTCCCTATTTGGTTTCTGTCTAGTTAATCTGTCTCTTGGTGAGAGTGGGGTGTTGAAGTCTCCCACTATTAAGGTATTAGGATCAATGTGTGATTTAGCTTTAATAATATTTTATTTACAAATGTAGGTGCTCTTGTATTTGGTGCATAGATGTTCAAAATTGTGATGTCCTCTTGGTGGATTTTTCCTTTGATGAGTATATAGTGGCACTCCTTATCTTTTTTGATTAATTTTGGTTGAAAGTCTATTTTATTAGATAGTAGGATGGCTCCTCCAGCTTGTTTTCAGGAACCATTTGCTTGAAAAACATTTTTCCAGCCCTTTACTCTGAGGTAGTGTTTATCTTTG
Source organism: Psammomys obesus (assembly GCF_907164565.1). Lineage (NCBI taxonomy): Eukaryota > Metazoa > Chordata > Mammalia > Rodentia > Muridae > Psammomys > Psammomys obesus. Next base: position 24,209,422 of record NW_026592510.1, read on the forward strand.
TTACATAGGTGTGTTTCTTGGATGCAGCAAAATGTTGTATCTTGTTTCACCAACCATTCTGTTAGTCTGTGTCTTTTTATTGGGGAGTTGAGTCCATTGATGTTGATAGATACTAGTGACCAGCAATTGTTACTTTCTTTTGAGGTGGGGTTGGTGGTGTTGCTGAGTTTCATTGCCTGTATTCTTTTGGTTTTTTGTTGTGTATTTATCTATTTCCTCTGTTTCCTTCGATGTAGTTATTTTCTTTGGTTTGGAGTTTCCCTTCTAGTAACTTCTGTAGAGCTGGGTTACTATGTAGATATTGTTTAAATTTGGTTTTGTCATGAAATATTTTGAATTCTCCGTCTATGTTGATTGAAAGTTTTGCTGGGTATAGTAGTCTGGGTTGGCATTTGTAGTCCCTTAAGGACTGCATGATTTCTGTCCAGGCCCTTCTGGCTTTCACAGTTTCTGATGAGAAATCTGGTGTGATTCTGATAGGCCTACCTTCATATGTTACTTGGCCTTTTTCCCTTGCTGCTTTTAAACTTTTTTCTTTGTTCTGCAGATTCAGTGTTTTGACTATGATGTGACGTGAAGAATTTCTTTTCTGGTCTAGTCTATTTGGTGTTCTGTAGGCCTCTTGTATGTTTATGGACATCTCTTTCTTTAAGTTGGGAAAATTTTCTTCTATAATTTTCTTGAAAATATTTTCCAGACCTTGGAGCCTGATGTCTTCTTTTTCATCTACTCCTATTATTCTTAGATTTTGTCTTTTCATGGTGTCCTTGATTTCTTGGATGTTTTGTGTTTGGAACTTTTCTGATTTTATTTTTTCTTTGAGAGACGTGTCAATTTCTGCAGGTGTATCTCCGGCACCTGTGATTCTCTCTTCCATCTCTTGTATTCTGTTGGTGATTACCTTTGTAGTTCCTGATCTTTTTTCTATGTTCTCCAGCACCAGGTTTTTTTCTATTTGTGTGTGTGTGTTTTGTTTTTTTTTTATTGATTCTAATTCTGTTTTCATGTCTTGCATCATTTCCTTCATCTGTGTGAATGTGGATTCCTGCTTTTCAATGATGATTTCTATTTTTTTGTCTGTTTCCTCTCTATATATAGCTAATTGTTCCTCTACTTGTTTGGCTGTATTTGCCTGTATTTCTTTGAGAGCTTTGTTCATCTCCTCTTTGTTTGCCTCAATTTTACAGTCATTTCTCCAAGAGCTTTATTTATTTCCTCTTTGTTCATCTCGATTTCTGTGGCTATTTCTTTGAGGGCTTTGTTCACTTCGTCTTTATGGGCCTCTAATAGCTGGAAAACCAGTTTTAAAGTCGTTTTCTTGTGTATCTAGTGAATTGACGTGTCCATTGATTTGTGGGGTTGCTGGTGAAGGCATATGTCCTGATTTTTGTTGGGTGTGTTCTTATGTCTGCCTCTGGCCATCTGGTTATCTATAACCCTCACTATTTGCTCCTGGAGTTTGTAGTTCAGGATAAGATTGTCTCTTTCTGTTTTCTGGACTGTTTATTCAGGAAGATGAGAGAGGCTCACTGGTTTGGGAGTGTGTGTTGTGGTTTCTGTTTTACCTAAGTAAGGAATGTGACACTGGTGCTATTTGCATGAGTTTTTAGCAGGTGCAGTGTGCATGTGTGGATTCCCTGACTATTGTAGTGGCCTGTAGGCCACTAGTATGCAGCTCTGTCTGGGATCCAGGATTGTTTGCCTGGATTTCACTGGTAGTCCCATAAGGCAGAGGCTTCAGCGTTGGGGTCGCTATCCCAAAAATCCCTACGGTGTCCACACTAGGGGTGTGGGTGTCAGGGATCTCTTGTCTGGTTGCTTGCATAGAGAGGCCTTGAGTCTGGGGCAAACACTCCCTAGAAGGCACACTGACTCCCTTGCAGGACCAGTTGGATTGCACAGGGGTTCCCCTTGCTCTCTGCTCTCCGATTTGATCCTGCTGGGGCAAATGCGATGTAGGCTAACAGTCAGCTCTGTGGCACTGTAGCAGCAGAACTAGGTGTCCACCTGCACTGTGTCCTGCCTCTCTGACCTTCCCCTCTGCCAGGGAAGGCTAATGGTGGCTGGTCCCGAGGTAGCACTGGAAAGAGTTGGGTTGAGTGTCCTCAATCCCAGATCCCAGGCCCAGATCTCTCTGCCAGAAGCTACCCGGTGCTAGCGCATATGTCGGCGGTTCCAGGAGAGTACCAGGTAGGGTTGAGGGTCTTCAGATCCAGAACTCGGGTTTCTCTGTCAGGGGCTGCTGGGTGCGCTAGAGAGGGGGTTTTGTGGCCTGTGGCAGGCCGTGGCAGGCCGCCTCTCTGACCTTCTACTCCACTAGGGCAAGCTTATGGCAGCGCTCTCAGGGGAGCGCCAGGAGGGGTTAGGAATTCTCAGTCCCCGATATTGTGCCAGGGGTTTCTCTGCCAGGGGCCTGCCAGTGCTAGGACTTGCTAGGACTTGGTTCTAGGCCTTATTGCAATGGACCCGGGAGAGTGTCAAGACAAGTTGAATGACCACAGTCCCAGATCCTGAGCTGAAGTTTGTTTGCTAGGAGCAGCCTGCAGCACTGGGGTCCGGGTGCTGTGAAGCTGCTGTGCGCCTCTCTATCCTTCCACGCTGCCACAGCAGGGTTATGGCGGTGTTATCGGGGGAGTGCCCGAAAGGATTGTTTTTTTTCAGCCCCAGATCTCGGGGGTTTTTTGGTGGAAGCTGCAGCTCTCGCTGGGGCTCGGGTACAGACAGTGTGGTCTGTGGTGGGTTCTGTTGGCTGCCTCCTGCCTCCTCCAAAGAGGGAGAAGGGAGTTGGATATGGGGAAGTGCCTAGCGATCACATCCCTGGGTGCCTCCTCCCAGAGGAGTCTGCAGTGACCTTATTCTAGATGGACTCAGTTCATAGTTAGTCTCTTTCTTCGTGGAAGTCTAGATAACTCTGTTCAGGGTTGATCAGCCCCTTCACTCACCAATTTCAGTGTTGCAGGTCCTTTGCCCTTCAGCTAAGGTGCACACTAGCCGCCTCCATCTTCTTCCACCCCCTCAGTTTCTCTCTTAATACTGCTATCACCCAAATCATCGAGACTCTATTGCATTAACAAGCATCACCACACAATCCTGAGCATACATTACTCTACATCCTTCTAATCTAATTTGGCTTTCTGCCTGCATACATCCCAGAGATATATGCACTTTGTGGCCCTGCCCAAGCTCCTCTCTCCTGAAGGCTCTTGCATCTCTGCCTGTGGTTGAATCCCCTACTTCCTCCTCTAACTCCTGCTCCCATGGCTGGCAGGAAGTCCAACCCTGGTCTCTCCCCTGCTCAGCTATTGGCTGGATGATGCTTTATGGGTGTATCAGGGGACAACTGGGGAGCAGTGTTTACACAGCATCGAGACAAGAGGTTCTCAGAACAAGGACTGTAACCACGTATGAGGGATACAGAAATCAGCATTTGAGTTACACAATAACCTTATGTCTACATATATATAAACACATATATCTATATACATGTATCCTATATGTATATATAAAATGCTTATATCTATATACAAATGTATTATATATGCATATAGTATATATACCCATATGTGTGTGTATTTAGGGATCAGGCATTCAGGTTTCAATTCTCTTTATTGTAACTTTCACCACAGCAATTAAAGTATACACTGTTATTATGTAATGTAAATAAGCATAGAGATCAAAATTAGCTGCTATAGTAATTGAACATACCTGTGGTCTTACATAATTTAAGTGTCTGTACACTATCATGACCAGCTAAATCTACTGATTTAGCAAAAGTTCCAAATAAAATACGAATTGTAGTTGTCACTCTTTGGAGACCTTATTTCACTAATACATAGTTGTTTTTGTTTTGTTTTGTTTTCAGTTTGCATTCAAGATTTCTTTGCCAATTCAATACCCCTTGTTCACACAATGAGTGGAAGATGTTAACGTGTTATTGACATAGTAAATGCTTGATTTATCCATGTATAGCATGACTGATACATTTACCAAAAATCAGTGCAATGAAGAGTTAATTTCCCAGGAAAACAAACAATGAGAATATGATTTTGAAATCACAACCCCCCACCTACTACTACCCCACACGCATCAGACTTAGACTAATTCTCCAGTGGGGTCCATGTAGGGTTTTCTGGAACATTTATTCCTTGGTATTCTGGTGGTGCCAATGGTTGAAGTAGCACAGGGAGTGCCATTGCTGTCCTAGCAGGATTTGATGATTGAACTACAACAACCTGTGAAATGAACCCAAACGTCATTGAGTTACCAAGCATACTTAGAGCTTCTCTCTTTACCTTATAACATAATGTCACTTTTGCTATCATTTACACTGTCTCTACTGAGTTGAACCACACATCACCCTGGGGGGGGGGTGTCTCGGGAGCTGCTTGGATCAGGCATTGTACTCCTAGGACACTCATTCTGTGGCAGAGCTTGACCAGAGGAGCTGATATCTGCAGCTGCATCTTAGAGCGTCAGTCTTCCATGTGAATGGCTTACTTGAACAAAGGAGTTATGGAACAATGACAATGATATTCCTTCCAACTAGTTTGTTCCTGCTGATAGCAGCACATCCAGACCTTGTCATGGAGGCCGTGAACAAATTCTGCATATAGGACGGTGGCCCAGAATGGCAGAAGTATCGTAATACTCGGCAATATTCTTTCTTCCCAAACTCAGGTGACATGGGGCAGCAGTAGAATGAAGATGTGCATACATGAGCAACACATGCACCAGAGCACTGCCCTTCCGGGTTAACACAGGAGGTCGGCAGGAACAGCATTGCTCAGTTCTGGGGAGCAGGTGACAGCTTTCACTAGCTTCTTTCTCTGCTTGCAGTGTTGAGGACACACCTGCCATATCGTTCTCATGGTCTACTGCCTGGCCTTTTTTATCTGCCTAAGTCTGTCACTTTTTATATCTACCTGACCTTCTTCCTCCTCGCTATTCAAGAGCATCTTCAAGTAGTCCTCCACTGAAAGTTTCTGATAAACAATGGCCCTGTCACCTCCATGAGCACAGTTTAGGCAGGAGAATGGGGGCTGGAATGGAGGAATGGACTGGGGAAAATGAGGCTGGATTTGATTAAAGCACATTATATGCAGGTATGGCATTCTCAAACAATACAAGAGGTTAGCACATGAAAGAAACCAGCACACAGAGGAAGAGTCTACATCCTTGTACACCTTGTCTTCACCTGAAACACAGCATGCTGGGTAGGGATCTGGGGCAGTGAGTCTTCTGGGCACAAACAGAAGAGGCAGGTGTGCAGGGTCCTAGAGAGGGCGCGACCTTCTGTGGCTGCACACCTTTCACGCTCTTTCCAAAGCTCCCCAGCCCACTTCCTGTCTTAGAAACGCTGTTCTTTTCTTCATACACCGTCTCTGTTTCTAAGGATGGGTCTCTGGTTCAGTCCTTTGCTCTTCAGCACAGGGATCTGGAATTCGGGAACCTCTGAACTCAGAGCTGTGGCTTGGCACTCCTGAAAGTATTTCCCCAACTTTCTCTCCATCTCTGCTCCGCATGGAGGCTGCAGGTATTTTCAGATTGTCTGTCCTATTTTTTTTTCTCTTTTACAAACTGTCATAAGAGTGTCCATGAGCTTCCTTCTGAGACTGTTTCTAAACTCTTTTATTAATAAAATCATGAACCCCGAAGAGAACCTCAGTTTCCCTGGTAATACCCTTTTCAGACTGAGCAGAGGACCCAGCTAAGCTGTTGATGGTCTTGACTTGAGGAAGTTAAAAGAGGCAATAAAGATGTGTCCTTATAAGCTGCTAGATTCCTGCAACTGGTTATGGAGCAAGAGAGACCTACTGACATCCTCCTGAAGGGAGTGCCACTCACCTCACTGGTGTCACAACAGGTTACTTTACATCCAAAGGCCGAGACAGACACAGCAATGCAGAATTCTAGCAAATTTAAAATGAGCATCAAGGAATCTATACCCTAGAAATAGATTCATACCAAGGAATGTGAGGCTGGAGATAACAAGTTTGAAATATGCACACACACACACACACACACACACATACACACACACCAAGATTAACATGTCAAAAAGAAAAAGGAAAAAAAAAAAAAAGCTCTGGCAAGGGGTTTGGAAATCAGCTTTTGATACTGTCCATCCCTTATACAATTTATTGGTCTCCTGAATGTCAATTATTTTCTCACTGTTTTACTAATAAAAAATGATCAGTGACCCCTTGCCCCAAGGCTCCTGTGCTCTGGTGCTAGACATCTCACATGGAGAAAACAATAGTACTATTGCATATGTAAAGAGGTTGTGTTTCTAACCAAGCCCCAGAATGGGGAGATCCTAGTTTGCTATGGGAACAAAGGTTGTTTATTAGGTAATATAAGCAGAATATCTTGGCCTGTGCAGGGACTCTAAGTTATTGTAACATTTTCACAAGTAGAAGCAAGATGATGAGTAATCAAAGTCCAAGAGAATGGGGATGCTTCAGTATTTGCCTTGAAAACAGAGGACAGAATGATGAGCCAAGAAATGTAGACAGAAGGTGGAAACACAAAAGCCAAGAAAATACTTTTCCCTAAATCTCCCAGGGAGGACAACAGCTCTGCCAACATTTTGATTTTATGCAGTGAGACTGGTTTTGATCTTCTGTCACCCTGCAATAAAATACATCTGGATTGTGCACTAACTTGGTAGTGATTGTCCCAGATATGGCATAGCACTGGAGTGTTGAGTACCACGCTCCTTAGTAGTGTTCAGTGCATGTGGGTTTGCCTGTATCTTCACCAAACCACAGACCAAAACAGAGGAACAAAGGGCACATTGTTCTCTATTCTCCCTCCTTGATGGCACCTAGAATTGCTGGGTTTAAATATCCTGTGTTTTTTTTTTTATCTCAGGGATCAGAGATGATCCCTCTGCTGTGAATTAGTCAAATGACCAGGAGCTGGGCACATGAGAGATACTGGTTCATAGGCCCTGGGAATATTTGAATTTGTTGTTGCTATCCTTGCTCCTGCCTCAACAGATCCAGTATCATCTCTATGCAGGTGTTGTGTCAGGCACTAGTGGAGAACATTAAATAGAAGATATGGTAGTCTTAATCTGAGCAATGTGATCATCTAGATAGGTAGGTTGAGATTCTTTGAGGATTAGAGAGTATTGATGTTAGGTCTGCACGCTTCATCTTCTCCCTTATAAACATTCAATCACTCTCTGATGATCCATAGGCAATCTCACATAAGATATAATTTGACTCTTACATAAATAAGTACAGGCTGAGCCTGGAGCCTTACAACTATAATCCCAACATTGAGAGGAGAGGGTGGATTTTTAATCCATGGTCAGCCTGGGCTACATAGGAAGATTCCTATCTCTGGAAATATGAAAGAAACACAGACGCTGAAAACAGCAACAGAAACAAACAAAAGGTAGATTTTCAACATAAGAAGCTGATGCATATGTGTTTATAATCTGCTACTCTAACCTGTAGGAATTTGTTATTTTTCTAGCTCACTTTGGCTTATCCTTGGCAATTCCATGTGGCTTGTTCTGATGGTTCCAGATAGCATGCACTCTATCTGTTCATTCTTACAAAGAGTTCACTCTTTTAAACCTGTTTTGTAAAATGACAAGCTATACATTATATCTTTTTTTCACAAGGATTGGAGACTCCCACCATTAGGCACTTAGGCCCTTTATATCTGAGAACTAACCACATTAGTGGTTTTATTTCTACTTAGTTATAGAGAGAAGAGAAACAATGAGATGTCACCTGATCCCTAAAAATTATTGTCCTACTTCCTTATCATTTCCAAATTCCCAAAGTGATCCTAGAATCAGAGTGTTGATTGTTGCTTTTGCAAGAGCCAATGAGCCCTTCCCACACCAGGGCATCCCATCATCAGAGGAAGTACTCACTGCTACCAAATTAAGACGGGGAGTATGCAAACACACAACCACACTGACGACACTCATAATGCTTGCGGTTATAGCCAGCACAGCACTGATGGTGTTGAAAACTAGACTGACGGTGACCTAGAAAGGAATGAGAGTCAATTAATTCCACAGCATCCTTGGAATAGCCCCTTCAATATTCGAAGTACATCATGACCTTGTTAATGTATTTCTTCCTTTTTTTTTTTTTTTTTTTTTTTTTTTTTTTTTTTTTTTTTTTTTTTTCTTTTTTTTTTTTTTTTTTTTTTTTTTTTTTTTTTTTTTTGCCTTTACTTATAGTCCCTTGCCAACATAAAAACAGTACTGTAATTCCTAAGACTAAATTCTCCAGGTGATTTTCAAGGGCACAAGATGCTCTCCAAATTTCCTGGAATAAATTGTTTCAAAATCCTTGACACATTATCTGGAAAGCCCCGTGTGTCATTTTACACCACACTCTGCTGCAAATGCCTGAATGTTCTCCTGGTGTCCCTCTTGCCTATTTTCCCGTATGGTGTGGATCTGGTCCCACAATTCTCTTCTCATGGTTCACTAAAATAAGCTTTATTGTAAGAAGTAAAACTACTCAGGAAACTGAAAGTTTGCCTCATCTATAACATGAGGTACATTTTAGGGGTCAGTGTTGGTTAAAGATGCTGAGGAGGCAGACAGGAGCCCGAGTTGATGGTGCTACAGAAGTTGATGTTTACCTGTTGCCATTAGTGAAATTCAAATGAATTTTTAGTTAATGAAAAAATTGTTGAATTCTTGGTTATTGCCTTTCATCAGCTTTGTGACAGAGATCTCGCTGTAAATGTCTTTTTTAAATTGTTTATTGCTTTATGTGTATGGATGTTTTGTCTGCATGTATATGTGGCATGTGCACGCCTGGTGCCTGCCTAAGTCAGAAGAGCACTTCAGATCCCATAGAACTGAAGTTATGGATGTCTGTGAGACACCAAGTGGGTGCTTGGGACAAAGTCTGGGTCCTCTGCAACAGCAAGTGAGCTATCCCTCTGTCCTTTGTAAAAAAAAAAAAAAAAAAAAAAAAAATTAAACCTCTTATTTTGGATATATCTATTGAAGCCATTTTAATTTGTAAACCAATATTTTTTTGGCCATTGCAAATATTTGGGTGTCATTATCTTTGAACCTTGAAGCTTCAAGGTTCAACTGTATAAATTCCACTTGACATTTTCCCCCCAGGAATCACTGCACCAGCTCAGAGATTCTTCCAACGACTGCCTTGACACGATATCCAGTCTGATGTGATGAAACCCACTGTGAGCCAGTAGTTCAGCTACACTTTTGAAAATCAGGTCCTCTAAAACTAATAGGCTTGGCTTTAGGAAAAGAGAATGAACCCCTTTTACATCTTAGCAGAATACGTATTTGATGAAGTTATTCTTTTTTGATAGAAAAGTTAAACGAAATACATACCAGTCTCTTTGTAGGTTTTATTGCTGCAGCGATTGACAAGGATCCTGAGATTATGAACTGGTAGCAAGAGGAAATATCCATGTTAAAAATCTTTAAACAGTTAGTATAAATCATAGCGTACTACAGCTTACTTCTAAATCAACTGATTCTATTAAAGGGAGCAATAGTCTAAAAACCTACCTTTCCCTTACCCATAAGAGTGGAGAGTAAAAGTAAAATGAGTCAATGAGACTCTTCAAGGTTTTTTTTTTTTTTTTTTTTTGACAGATTATTTTACTTATTTATTTTGGATTTTTGAGACAAAGTCTTGCTGTGTAATTCTGGTTGGCCAGAAGCTTGCTACTTAAAACAGGCTGGTCTTGTTCTTGAAGTGATTCTCCTGTTCATGCCTCCCAAGAATGGGGATTACAGGTGTGAGCCACCAGTTCTTGCTCAACATGTGAATATTTTTCTATGCTTTTAGTAAAGAGGACTAAGCCATGTCCTTCTTTGGTGTAATTTTACCCACTAGACATCTGTGGCTAGAATACTAATCTTTCTAATAACACTGATAAAGCAGTTTGAAGTCTCTCACTCCAGGGAAAAGTTTATTTTATATTTAGATCATTTTAAATTGAGATAAGATTTCATAGACTTGAAGACAAACTGAGAAATTTTTGAAATTTTATATTATCAGTTTCTTTTGCATATTTTTAAACAAGGTTTAAAAAAAATTATGCAACTGTTATCCTATTAAAATGGTTTAAGAGCAATGTAGACTAAAACTCCCCAATTCTTAGGACAAGATTTTGTCAACATGATCCCAAACTGAAGAAGTTAGTCAAAGAAAAACAGAAATTATCCTGTTGAAAATACATATTGAAAAATGTAAATAAAATAATGGAAAAATTATGATGATGATGAGATTACTGTAGATCATTTGAGTCTACCAGTTTGGGAATGTTCAAAAATTCATTCTAAATTATTGCTGTCAACTTGATTGAATTGACCTCTTAAAACTCTTCAGCTAAATATATGGATGTTGTTATTTGCTTTTTCACATTTTGGTTTAGAAGATTTAAAAGTTAATGGGAGCATCATGAAGAATACATCATTGAAACTAAAATGAAGTTTTAGTTTCAGTTTAGGGGAAACGGGGAAATGATTGTCAATGGATTGCTTCCCATACATGCCTGAGCTACTGAGTTCCATCCTTCGTTATGGATGATGGAAGTGGTTTTCCTAGATAGTATTGAGTAGGAAATCATGATTGAAGCGGAAAGCTGTAGTGAGGAGGTAAGTGAGATTTTGTGTCCTCATTAATTTATTCATATTGAGTAAATTAACATTACCTCGTTTATTTTTTTTTTTATTTATACAATGATGACAAAGAAAAATCTCTCAGAAATTGTCATGATTGGTCACGGTGGAACACTACATACTAAACATTTAGTAATGTGCCCTGATTATAGTGAAATGAAGTTATTATAGTGAAATACTATTACTGGTGTTATTTGTGGGATTATTATTATCATTGTTATTGTTATTTATATTTAGAGTATTATGCAACTTTGAAAAGCATGGGAGCTTGTTCTTCAAATTTTAAAAACCTGTTGTAAAATAAGAAGGGAAATTAAAGTACCAGGTTTGCAAAATAACTAAATTTTCTCATTATCAAATTCATCAATAAATAAAAACCTTGCAACACTTGAATGGGACTCTCAAGTATGAAATAGCCAGATTTGTGCATTTTGTCAGTTCATAATACATTAAGTATAAAATGTTTGGTATTTTATATGTAATAGACACTCTGAACTAAAAAAAAAAAAACTCTCTTAGGTTTTATTATAGAGAAAACTTTTTTAACTTTTAAAAATTCTTATTCATTTTTTATTCATTATTTTATTAAAAAATTGAAACAAAATTTTTCTATAATTTCCTCTTCTCTTAAGCATTTATTGAGATTGGTTAGCTCAGCTTTGTCTCCTCCTCCTTGCTAACAACACCCTTCCTCATTTCATTCATTCTTTTATGAGCTTCAAAGTTAGAGATCCCTTCCCAGCTGGAAAAGTGAATCTCAGTTCTTCAACTTAAGGACAGCAAGACAATTATCCTTGGTTTGAGAATATGCTTGTGAAAGTCTTAGTAGCAGTAAAATAGATATGTCAGCAAGTCAAATTGCTGTCATAAAGATGTGATGACATTCTTGTACCATCAAATAACCATCCCTAGGATGACTAGCCAAGGACTCCTGAAGAAATCAGTTGTGTCAAGGTTTAAGTAACTCTTGGGGGAGTGCAGGACTACATGCTGTCACAATATATCCTAAGTGACATTTTAAATAATCAGTCCACCTCGTTTATATGAATGGTATGTTGATATTGCAACATGAACAAGGAAAAACTGAATAAGGTTTAAGTATGTTGTTCTCAACCTCATAGACTACTTGAAAACTTTGAGAGAAGGTTCTACCCAGGGTTAGTATAGTCTCAACAGGGTGTTATTACCTCCAGTCACATAAGTTGGTATGCTACTCACCATCAGTGGCCCCCAAGCTGGGACCCCTAATATCAATGAAATGGGTGGTATATCACGTAATGATGTGCAGATCAATATGATTCCTATGCTCAGGTTTATGAGAGCAATCATAACTTGTACAGCCTAGACATAAGAAAGTAAAACATTATCCACCACAAAATGATGTCCATGTAAAGTCCTATCAAAGCACTAAGTTACCTCCACATCTATCCTTTAATAGTCAAAGATAAATTTTGAAATACTATTTTGTCAATTGTCTTCATACATATATGGATGGGATGTTCTAACTTGTAAATCATCCCTTGGAAACACACACACAAACACACCACACCACACCATACACACACACACACACACACACACACACACACACACACACAAACACATACAATTGTTGCAGCAATTTCAAAGTTAGAGGGAATTTGTGAAGTTCTTCCCAGAGGTGCATACCCATGATGCATCTCTACCACTGTTGTTAACCCTTGTCACATGCTCACATAAGAAAGACTTGAGAACAAGGAAGACATTATTCCAGCAAGAAACAATTTGAATAAATAAAATTATATGCAGAATGAGAAAAATATGAACAGCATACATGATCTTCTTTGGGTACACATACTCTTTGGGTACACATACTCTTTGAGTACACATACTCTTTGGAGTATGAGGAAGGAGTTTGAGGATGGTGAGCTAAAGAAGGGGAAAATTTGAGTATAATTTCCTCTTTATTAAGGACTCAAAGAAAATGAAAACAACTTATGAAGATGTGTTGGAGGAAATAAGAGGAGTTCATGGGGGAAGGTATAGGGTTATATGGAAAGATTGGAAGAGATACATTTACATATTTATTTTCATATGTGTGTATATACAACAATAATATTTAAAGAAAAAGAAGTCATGAATTTGAAAAAGAGGGGACAGACAAGAGGGTTGGTGGAAGAAAAAGGAGGAGGAAAAACATGTAATCAAATTTAAATAATTTTTTTAAATGAAGAAAGACATCGAAAATGAGTTAGTTCACTATGTTTTCATTAGTGGCAATCATGAAAAAAAGGTCACTCATTCAGAAAGGCAAATGGGATGGACATTGGAATAGGGAAAAACAGGGAACAGGACAGAAGCCTACAACTGAGGGACGCTGAACGACTCTACTCAGCAGTGTATCAAAGCAGATGATGAGACTCATAGCCAAACTTTGGGCAGAGTGCAGGGAATCTTATGACATAAGGGGGATACAGACAGACCTGGAAGGGATAGGTGCTCCACAAGGGGAGCAATAAAACCAAAAAATCTGGGCCCAGGGGTCTTTTCTGAGACTGATACTCCAACTAAAGACTATGCATGGAGATAACCTAGAACCCCTGCACAGATGTAGCCCATGGCAGCTCAGTGTCTATGTGTATTCCTTAGGAATAGGGACTGTCTCTGACATGACCTCAGTGGACTGCTCTTTGATCACCTCCCTCTGGGGGACTGGGGCAGTCTTATCAGGCCACAGAGGAAGACAATGCAGCCAGTCCTGATGACACCTGATAGGCTAGAGTCAGATGGAAGGGGAGGAGGACCTCCCTATCAGCGGACTGGAGGAAGGGCATAGGGGAGGAGGAAGAAGGGAGGGTAGAATTGGGAAGAGATAAAGGAGGGGGCTACAGCTGAGATACAAAGTGAATAAACTGTAATTAATAAAAAAATAAAGACTTCTTTAATGTTTACTGTATATATTTTTAAATACACAAAAGTAAAACATTTTTCTATGACTCTTTAAAAGAGAAAAGACAAAGACAAAAGGTCAGTAATTTAATCCAAAGGAAAAAAATTTAAATGGAACAACAAAATATCACTAAAATTCAAAACAGGAAATCAATGGAAGAAACTTAAAAACCCAAGTTTTATTTTTCTTTACAGATAGATAAAATCTATTACTTGCTAGCCAAGCTAACTGGAAGACAAGTAGTTAATTCTACCAGAAATCATTCAAGCGTTAGCACTGTGGGAAACTCAAGAGAAGAGGCCAACCAATTCAATAACAGAGGAAACAGAGAAATGCCTGAGAAGACCAGGTAGCAAACCTCAGAAAAAGAAGTAGCCAGTGTGAACAGTCTTGAAATTTGAAAAGAATTGATATTGCTTGTTATTATGATTTTTCTTAATTAATATTTGAAAGAATTAATAGAAAACAATGCACCAAGCTCAGATCTCACAGCACTGGAGAGTGTGCTTACCTTCATCTCCCCTTCCATTTCACTGTACATGTGAAACTGCTCTCAATTTAAAATTCTAATTGTGATGTAGAAAAGAAACATGTCTGTCTAAAGAAAAAAAGGTCACTCATTCAGAAAGGCAAATGGGATGGACATTGGAATAGGGAAAAACAGGGAACAGGACAGAAGCCTACAGCTGTCAAAAGACAGCTGCCCAGTGGTTGGAAGCTTGGCCCAGTGAGTATCTTCTGCATTTCATGACCTTTAACCTGCCTAGGATGTTATTCTTTGAGGTTCTTTATTGCTTGGGCATACTCTCCTGCAGACAGAAGTAAATGGAAGATAGAGGATTTCTCATCATCTGAGTAGCAGGTTAAAGAAAGGCATTGGAAATGTGTAGGGACAGTATGGGTTTGTCCACGAGTGGGCAGGTCTGCGGCTGGACCACAGTGCAGCTTGTACAGCTTTTTCTCCGCACCGAGTTAGACATGATCATCTTGGATGATCCACAGCCTAGAACATATCTGACATCTCTAAGTTTTAAAAATAATTAAACTGCAAGTCTGATGTGATAGACTAAAATATCAAACTTCAAATGATAAATTAGAAAAATCAAATGCTAGTGCCCCTGGAATGTTCCATGGTACATGTGTTGATATACCATGAGGCTAGTGGGACAGAGCATGGGAGGGTAGCTTCTTTTTATCATTTATTTACAATATCATTCTCCCCCCAGATCCAAAGATGTCTTACCCCGAGGACTTTGGGTTCCCCCTTCATGAACTTCTCTGTGCTCTCCTTCCACAGTTGAGACCTTATAACAGATTTCTTCGAGGGCTGAGTACCTCCAGGGACCACCCCTATAGTCTGTTCTATTCCTTGAATGGTTTCCATGGTAGCAGAAACAGTGCTAAAATATGAATGAAATTTTGGATGAACTAGAATGGCTAGAAATGGCTCAATTCTAGGCTCCGGCTTTATGAAATCATCCTATGTTAAAATAATATTTTTTTTAAATAATCTAGTTTTGATAAGTTACAAAAGTAGTTTAATCCCTTGGAAGAGAAGCTCTTCCATTTATATTTTCTTAGCATTATCTTCAGTGCTCACACTTTTTCTTCATATAGCCACAGATATTTTGGACTTCAGTTTTTAGACCAGGAGAAAGTTGGAGCATTTGTACAAGTTGGCCTCATTTTTGAAAGGTGTTCCCCAACTTCACAATCTGCTCCCACAACAAAGAAACCCACTGTATCTGTTCATTCTCCTCCCACAGTCTCTGGCTTCAGCAGATACAGCTCCCCTCTGCCTGTGAACTACTCCACCTGAAATGCAAGGGAGCATTTGAGAAGTCTGGCACTCCCCTTTCCTGTCCCAGAAGACCAAGGTGCTCTTAAGGGAACCCAAGGTGAATACACTCAAGTGCACAACTTATTCATTTTTTACAAAGAGCCCGTGACATGCCTCTCAGAAATAACTTTAGACTTCGGGGATGTCTTCACGTGTCCTTTAACATTCCTTTCTTAAGAGGAAGAATAAAGAGAGGAATCTAAAAGGTGAGCCTCTCTTTTGTCAAACTGAAAATAAAGACCTCCTCCAAAAGCCTAAGTCTCAACAGGTTGTTGGTAATTAATGGTGATACAAAAATGAAATCTGAGCAGGGAACGGCCTGATCTAAGATCCAGTATTCTGGGGGGTGGAGTTATGGCTCAGTGATTAAGAGCGTTGGTTGCTTTTCCAGAGTGCCCAGGTTCAATTCCTAGTACCTATGTGGCTGCTCACGACCATCTGTAACTAATTCTTGGTATTCTCTTGTCTCTTTGAGTAGCAGGCATGCATGTGGCACACAGCCATACATGCAGAAAAAACACCTGTACACATAAAAGCTCCAATAATCTGGAGTATTCTCCTGGACCTTTCATTGAGGTGTGAATTTCTGGTTATTAACGTTCTCTGGACTACTGTGACTTCGTCTGTGAAAGAGTGCATTGGGCGCATCTGCTTCCAAGCTTCTTTCTGACCTTCACACTGCTAAGAAACCTCCCAGTATCTTCCACTGATAAACATCTGCATCAGCAGCTTCAGCTCCTGGCCTGTGTGTCTCCCAGTAAAGCCAACAATGCATTGGGACCTAGTCCAGGTCACAGTCCATCTCAGGAGCAGACTAAGCCTGTTAGGCTGATGCTCAGCCTCCGTCCTATCCATCTCCACCAAATATGCATGGAGCAGAGATTGTCTTAACTGGTGGATTGTTGAAATAATATGTAGGAGACAGAGTAATACCACAAAAGAGGTTTATTAAGAATGTGTGTGAAATGATCGGTCAATAATTTAAATATTGCTTTCAGGTTTTTGATGCCCTGGGGACAGAGAAAGAATAGAAAGTAAAACAACTTTACACCGTGCTTGGTTGGGGCCTTCTTAAAGCCTTTCTCTTTTCTTTTATATATTATTCTTCATCTTATTTTTGACTATTTCATACTTGAGTGCTGTATTTACATAATTTCCACCTCACTTCCCCCTCCCTCCAACTTTTCTTATGTTCCCCTTTTCTTATACTCCCTTTCATATTCATGATCTCTTTTTCTTTAATTATTATTGTTACATATGTATATGATTACACACACAGCTCTACTTAATGCTGCTCGTGTGTGTGTGTGTGTGTGTGTGTGTGTGTGTGTGTGTGTGTGTGTG
>NW_026592510.1:24226192-24243589 GCF_907164565.1 Psammomys obesus
TGTGTGTGTGTGTGTGTGTGTGTGTGTGTGTGTGTGTGTGTGTGTGTTTAGGACTGGATAACCCAATCAGTGAACTTTCTTGCTGGAGAAGACTGATTCTTCCTCTTTAGTAGACAATAATTGCCTATACTTTTTTTTTTTTAAATCTAAGAGTGAACATGACAAGCTATCCTCAAGAACACAGGAGCGACACTTACATCTTGGAGGCAGTCAAGAGCTGTCTAAATGGCCTTAAAGAATATACAATAGGAAATTCATGTCTGGTACTGTACCCCTAACCACCTGCCTATGGCTGGTGAGGTCATAGACCCTCACCAGAGGAGAAGATATTAGTGTCACTTTACCAAGCCTTTATCTTTTTCTTGTCCTTATTCTTTGCATCAAAATCTGCCTCCTCAGGTGCACTTAAATGCACTTTACCCCAATTCAGAACACTAGTTTGTGTAGTGAAAGGTGATCTCCTTGTTCTCATATTTTCATCTGGATGTCCCATATTCACCCACTAAATTTAAAGCCATCATGCTGAAAGGCTGGGGAGGCAAATCCCTGCACCTACCTCCTTCCAGGTTGCAGTGCTGCTCTCTGTGTCTGCGGAGGGCCAGGCTCTGGGAAGGCACCTCAGAGTGTTTGTTCAGCGCTGGAGACCACCCCACACCCAGCACCTCACTCGGCTTAAATTTGCATGTTTCTTCTAGCATCTCTTAGATTATAAAGGCTGTGGTATCAACTTCTGAAAAAACACAGCTACTTCCTATTTTTCTATAAAAACTGTTAACTAACTTTCGATTTCTCACCTGGGGTTTTATTCATTGTGAAATATACTCGAAAGAGGTTGCTCCCACTAACAGCGTTTTTTTTGTTGTTGTTGTTTTATTTTTGTTTTCCACAAGAAAATAATATTGTTTATTATGGTATTAAGTTTGAAGATTTACATTTTGTAAAACTCTGTCAAGGGAATATAAACAAAATATTATGATATACAAATATGTTGTATGACCCATTATTTTGTATATTATTTATTAATAAAAAGCAAAATCAAAACCAAACATGGCAGACATACCAAAATATTATAACTATATAATTAGACAACATACTCAGACTATGTCATTTACATGACCTTTCAAAATCTGTTTGCAAAAATTCACACATTGCTGTTAAGTGTTCTTTTTTCTAGAGAACTTGTGTATAGAGAGTTTAAGTGCGTTAAGTGTGCATGAAACTCCACTCTTGGAGACTCACCATGAAAGCATCATCTTTGCATAGCAATGATGAATACAGTGCTTTTCTGAGTCTCAGAATCATCTAGAAAAGGCCTAGCCTCTAAAACAAACCCAACCACAGTCATTTATTGCATATTCTTGTTAGTCTAAGGTTCCTCACATAAAATCAAAACAGTCTTCACATTTCTTTGATGAACTGTTTGATGCTGAGTGATTATAAAGAAAGGGGATTTATTTAACTCATTATGTGGGGGCATAACCAAATGCATGACCACAGAAATTGACCACTCTTGTGACTCAGTCACAATGTATAAGGTCTAATGCTGGAAACGAGAGAGGTTACTACTGCATGGCAAGTAGAGAGAGTGAGCAAGGCCTAAGGTTCCCTTGATATCACAATGCGTCCTCATAAGAACTAACCAGGGTTGGATAACACTACCTTCATCTCTTCTAAGGCAAGGCTTCCAGTGACCGGGCTGCCCTACCTGCAGGCTCGCTCTTGAGCAGTGGTTCTCAGCCTTCCTAATGTTGTGGCCCTTTGATACAGTTCCTCATGTTGTGCTGACCTCCAACCATAACATTATTTCCATTGCTGTGTCAGAACTGTAATTTTGCTAGTAATGAATTTTAATGTAAATAGCTGTGTTTTCAGATAGTCTTAGGCAACCCCTGTGAAAAGGGCATTCAAACCTTAAAGGGGTCATAGCCCACAAGTTGAGATGTGCTGCTCAGAGGTACTGTTACCTCACCATTTTTATACTGGAATCAAAGCCTCTATCGCATGAACCCTTGGGGATCAAACTTCATCTGTAAGATTTAATCGACATTTCTTAGGTAAAGCTTATCATGGATGACTAATACTACAGGCCACAGATAAAATGATTAAAAATGATTTACAAACTCTCCTCCCCAAGGCGTTTAATAAGCTCCAGGGGAATTTAGACAACTAACAAATAGCATGTCATCAGAATGGTGGTGAATGTGTTCTCTGCGTGGTAAAGCAGAGCCTCCTGAGAGCTCACTGGAGCCTGATGGTGATGGGCCATCTGAAAGGAGACCTGACTAGGGAGCAAAAGACATCCAAGTGGAGGAAAACCTGCCCGTCTAATCAAGAAGTCACCGCATCCGCAATTCTAATACTGAAAGATGTTCAGAGGCAGCAAGGCGGGCTGGGCAGAATGCAGCGGCTTTGGTGGCGATGATGCAGAATCGCAGGATCCATACAGCTTCTTCAGCCACGATAGTGTGAGCAGAAAGTGAAGCTGTCTTAGTGCTCTGTGCTCTAGGAGGTACTGATGGGAGTGGGGCATCAGAGATGACTAAGTACTCGATAGTGTTTGTGATGTTATTGTTCTTGTTTTTCCTGCACTGCTCAGACCAGATAACGGAACCTTCTTGGTTTGGGATCTGGCCACACATTGTGCATAAACATTCCACGCAAATACAATTTTCTCAGATATAATCTGCTGAGATGTGGGACAACCCTTTAAACAACAAACATAGCCAGGGATGGAGACTAGTGCTGTTGTTTTACTTGAGGAACACTTGAAGTACCTAAGTTGTTGGCATAAAGTCAATTAACTGTCACACAAGGAACACAAATATGCCTGTAATTTATTGGATAAAGACGAAAGACAGACAACATTCTAAAGATGGGAAAGAGGCAGAAGGGTTTAAGATACAAGGTACAGGTTTTAGAGAAACCACACCATTGGCATTACTCTGTGGTATATCAACCAAGTTTTCTGAGGTTAAAAATAAAGTTTTTATGTTTTCTTACCTGAACTTCTAGTTGATCAAACCAGGATAGGTACTTTCCATAGCCTAATTGCTGGTGGGAAGGCAAACTTGTACAACCACTTTGGAAATCAATCTGGCACTTTCTCAGAAAATTGGGAATAGCTCCACCTCAAGACCCAGCTTTACCACTCCTGGGTATATATACAAGGTACATACAACAAGGACACTTGCTCAGCTATGTTCTTAGCAGCTTTATTTATAATAACCAGGGTCTGGAAACAACCCAGAAGCCCCTCATCTGAAGAATGAATAAAGAAACTGTGGTACATTTACACAATGGAATACTACTCAGCTATTAACAACAAGGAAATCATGAAAATTTCAGGAAAATTTGGATGGAACTAGAAAATATCATCTTGAGTGAGGTAACCCAGACCCAGAAAGACATACATGGCACGTACTCACTTATAAGTAGACTTTAGCCATATAGTATAGGATAAACATAGGATAACGCACGGACTCTAAAAAGGTAAGTAAAAATGAGAATCCAAGGGAGGATGCTTAAATCTCACTCAGAAGGGGAAACAAAATAGACAGAGGTAATGGGTGAAGAGAGGGAACAAAGTGGGAAACACAGAGGGTATGACAGATCAGACAGATCAGAGCGTGTTGTCAAAAGGCCTGTAGAGAAAAGAGAAGCTGTGATAAAAGTATCTTCCTGACAAGCTTGAGACCTGAATCATGGTAGGCTCCTTGGAGGGGGGGGCAGTAAGAGAGGGACTCTAGTGGAGACTCCTAGTGGCAGGGGACACCCTCTAACTAGACAAGTCTCCTAGTAGAGGGAGGTGAACAACAACCCAGTCACAAAATCTTTGACTCAAAACTCACCCTGCTTACAAGCTATGCAGAGCTAAAGATAGAGCAGATATAACACAGATTGAGGGATGGTCTAACTAATGCCTGGCCCAACCAAAGACCTACCCCATGGGAGAGAACCAAACCCCGACACTATTAATGATGCTCTGCTAAGCTTGCAGACAAGAGTCAAGCAGAGTTGTCCTCCAAGAGGCTCCACCCAGCAGTGCCTCAAAACAGATGCTGAGGCTCACAACCAAACATTGGGCGAGGTGTAGGGAACCTTGTGGAAAAGTGGGTGGAAGGAGAAAAGGACCTGAAGGTGATAGAAGCTTCATAAGACCAACAGAGACAACAAACCAGGGGCAAGAAGGGCCTGCTGAGACTGAAGCACCAACAAAGGACCTTGCATGGACTGAACCTAGCCCTCCTACAAAGTTATAGCTGATGGGCAGCTCAGGTCTCATGTGGGTCCCTTAATAAGGGGAGTAAGCATTCTCTCTGACATGAACTCTCTTGTCAGCTTTTCATTTACTTCCCCCTGAAGTCACTGCCTTGCCAGACCACAGGGGAAGAGAACAGGCTCAGCTCTGATACAACTTGATGAGCTGGAGGGGATGGAAAGGGGGCTTCCATTTGCTGAGGAATAGGGGAGGGAAGTGGGGAAGAGGAAGGGTAGGATTGGGAGGTGAGGAAGGATGGGGTTAAGACCAGGATGTAAAATGAATAGATAGATAGATAGATAGATAGATAGATAGATAGATAGATAGATAGATAGATAGATTTTTAAAAAAGAGAGAGGACAGAAAAAATAGGAATAGTGTTACCTCAAGATCCAGCGATAACACTCCTAGGCATATATCTGAAATATGCTCAACTATAAAACAAGGACATTTTCTCAACCATGCTTGTAGCAGCTCTATTCGTAATAGCCAGAATCTGGAGTGAGCTAGATGTCCCTAGCAGAGGAATGAATACAGAAATTGTGGTACATTTACGTAATGGAATTCTACTCAGCTATTAAAAACAAGGAAATCATGAAATTTGCAGGAAAATGGTGGGATCTAGAAAAGATCATCTTGAGTGAGGTATCCCAAAAGCAGGAAGACACACATGGTATATACTGACTTATAAGTGGATATTAGACATATAATATAGGATAACCATACTAAAATCTGTACACCTAGAGAAGCTAAGCAAGAAAGAGGATCCTGGGTAAGATGCTCTGTCCTCATTCAGAAAGGCAATAGGGATGGACATTGGAAGAGGGAGAAAACAAGGAAAAGGACGGGAGCCTACCACAGTGGCCTCTGAAAGACTCCACTGATCAAGGTATCAAAGCAGAGACTGAGACACATAGCCAAACAAACTCTGGGCATAGTGAATGGAATCTTATGAAAGAAGGGGAGATAGAAAGACCTGGAGGGGACAGGAACTCCAAAAGGAGAGCAACAGAACAAAAAGAAAGAAGGAAGGAAAGAAGAAAGAAAGAAAGAAAGAAAGAAAGAAAGAAAGAAAGAAAGAAGGAAGGAAGGAAGGAAGGAAGGAAGGAAGGAAGGAAGGAAAGAAAGAAAAGAAAGAGAGAGAAAGAGAGAAAGAAAGAAAAAAGAAAGGGCCCTGGGGTCCTGAAGAGACTGATACCCCAACCAAGGACCACTCGTGGAGAGGATCTAAACCCCCTGCTCAGATGTAGCCCACAGACTCAGTCTCCAAGTGGGTAGCCTAATAAGGGAAGCAGGGGCTGTCTCTGGCATGAACTCAGTGACAGGCTCTCTGATCACCTTCCCTCTGGGGGAGGCGCCTTACTCTGTGGCCACCAGGCCACAGAGGAAGACAATGCAGCCAGATAGGCTAGGGTCAGATGGAAGGGGAGGAGGACCTCCCCTATTAGTGGACTGGGGGAGGGACATGCGAGGAGAAGGAGGAGGAAGGATGGGATTGGGAGGGGATGACAGAGGTGGCCACAGCTGGGATACAAAGTTAATAAATTGGAATAAATAATTAACCAAAAAAAAGATTGGTTAAAAAAAAAAGAGAGAAAATTGGAAAGAAAAAAACAAAAGAGAGAGAGGAGGAGCCCTAGCTGCAACATGGTCTTTGTTTCATTGTCTAGCGAAATACACAACTTAGGTAGAGATTTCAGATCTTAATAAGATTTGTCCTGTATGAGAAACACGAGGAAATGACTCACAGGTGTCTCCTTCCTCTTCCACTTCTACACGTAAGGACAAGGACAGGGTGCCACACAGACGCAGGACACTCCCTATGACCCCATGATGGGGAGGCTGTGGGGACCAGTTTCCCAACCCTCATGGGGGCTCTCAGGCTCTAATAAAGATAAAAAGATTTTCCTTCATCGCGTGAGAATCTCTGGCTCAGTCTTCCGGTAGAGGTCATAAGGACTCGCTGGTATGCTACAAAACCACAGTCTTTTTGTCTCTTTGTCACCACACCCCCAAGGATAATGCTTTGTGGTGGGATTGTATTCCTGGGTAAAACACAGGGGAAAAATGAACTAAATATATATTATTCTTCTAATAAGGGAAAATTCCTGAACTTTGGGAAGTATGCTAAGTTTTGTTGTTAGTAAGTAGTTAGAATTGAGCAATCTGCTTTGGATGAGCCAAAATTGCCTGCTGAAGAGTAAGCCTAGAAAAGCAGCTAAAATACCAGCTCTATGGGGCCATAGACGCCTCAGTTACCTCAATGGCTACACTCTCAGCCCTGTTTCATGTAGAATCCTTAATAGATATTTGTTGAGTAAAGAGATTTCAAAGCAGAACTGATTAAGAGGTGTATTGGTAAAGCTCTGTCCTTGGTAGGAATGACAGGACCTCTGGATAATTTTTTGGTTGAGGTAATAGCACAGAAATTAAGAACATGAATTTGGAATCTAAGCTCACATGAAAGATGCACACTGTATATACTCACTCATATAGACATAAAACATAAAATAAACCTATTAAAATCTGTACACCTAAAGAAACTAATCAAGAGGGAGGACTGTTGTTAAAATGCTCAATTCCTATCCAGAAAGGCAAAGAGGATGGACATCAGAAGAAGGAGAAAAGAGGGAACAAGTCAGAAGCCTGCCACAGAGGACCTCTG
Organism: Psammomys obesus; assembly: GCF_907164565.1. NCBI lineage: Eukaryota > Metazoa > Chordata > Mammalia > Rodentia > Muridae > Psammomys > Psammomys obesus. Next base: position 24,233,116 of record NW_026592510.1, read on the forward strand.
AAAGGTCTGTCCTGCAGACTATCAATGCAGATGCTGAGACTTACGGCCAATCTTTGGGCAGAGTGCAGGAAATCTTATGAAAGAAATGGGAAACAGTAAGATCTGGAGAGGACAGGAACTCCACAAGGAGAGCAACAGAACCAAAAAATATGAGCACAGGGGTCTTTCCTGAGACTCATACTCCAACCAAGGACTATGCATGGAGGTAACCTAAGACCCCTGCACAGATGTAGCCCATGGCAGTTCAGTATCCAAGTGGGTTCCATTGTAATAGGAACAGGGACTGTCTCTGACATGAACTGATTGGCCTGTTCTTTAATTACCTTCCCCTGAGGGGGAAGCAGCATTACCAGGCCACAGAAGAAGACAATGCAGCCACTCCTGATGAGACCTAATTGACTAGGATCAGAAGGAAGGAAAAGAAGACCTCCCCTATCAGTGGACTTGGGGAGGGGCATGCATGCAGAGGGTGGAGGAAGGGAGGGATTGGGATGGGAGGGAGGGAGGGAACCACAGGGGGGATACAAAGTGAATAAAATGTAATTAATAAAGAATTTTAAAAAAAGTTTCACACTGATTCAGTAAAATATAGATGGTTTTATTTAGGTGCATAAGCACAAACACTATAAACAGCATTTGAGTAATGGAGCAACATAATTATCATATATTATAGAAATAAAACTGCAAAACCAGAAAAAAAAAAGAAAGAAAATCACTCTGATTCTATCTTTATTAGTGTTTTGCAACTATAATCAGATTGGGAAGGATTCCATTACCATTTCTTTTTGGCTATTTTGGTTTTTCTTTTTGTGATCTTATTTTTTTTTAGCATCTCACATATATATGAGTACTACATCACATTATTTCCACCCCTCTGTCCCCGCTCCAAATCCTCTCATGTCCCTCCCATGTCCTCTCAAATTATGACCTCTTCTTCTTTATTGTAAAACTCACACATACATTATATATACATATATATAATGTATATATCTACTTATTTACATATATATCCTTCTGAGTCCGTGGTGAGGGTTACTCACTTATATTTGGCAGTTCAAGTCTGATACTAGCATAGTTATGTGATTTCTTGGGCCTAAAGGAGAGTAATATTATAGATGTTTTCAATTTCCACCAGTACTCTCTTTCTTTATGCAAGATATGTACTTTTATTCCTGATTTGTTTTTCCACATCAGAGTATGTTATTTCTTCATTCATATGTATAATTAAAATATAATTGCATTACTTCCCCTCTCTCCTTTTGTTTCTCCAACCCCTCCCATGTCCCCTCTCTCCAATCCTTCTCCTGTCCCCCCTTGATCATAGTGTCTTTTTCTATGATATGCTTTTTGTAATATCATAAATATCTAAACATAATGCATCGAGTCCATTTAGTATTTCTTGCATGTATAAGACTTCATGGCTAACCGCTTAGTATTGGATAACCACTTAGGGACTCATCCCTCGGGAAAACTGATTCTTCTCTGTTGACAGTCATCAGTTGCTGGCAAGGGCTACTTTATAGGTGGTGGTTTGTGTGCTCCTCTTCAATCCATGCTAGAATATTGACTGGTTTGCTCTCATGCAGGTCTTCAGCAGGCAATCACAGTATATATGAGTTCATGAGTGTTACAGCCCTGTCATGTCTAGAAGACTCTGTTTTGCCTCAGTTTCCCTATACCTCTGGCACTAGTCTCCTGGTCCTGCTTCCACAATGTTTCCTGAGCCTGGGTGGGAAACTGTGATACAGATGTTCCATTTATGCCTGAACACCCTAGAAACATTTGTATTCTGCCCTTTGACCAACTGTGAGTCTCTATATTAATCACCATCCGCTGAAAAACATGGGGAGGGGAGGTAACAGAATAGGTGTGATATGAAAGAATGGAAGCTCTTGGGGTCGAGGAGAAGAGGGTTTGGAGGAGAGTCGCGAAACAGGGAGAAGAGCAGGGAGAAAGATAAGTGAAACCAAGTGTTTATGAAAGTGCCACAGCAAAGCTCGTTGCTCTGTATGGTAATTTTGGAAAGTCATAAAATAGACTTCTGAGGCACAGTATGTGATAGCCAGAGTGCTGGCCGTCTTATCTGCTCTACCAAATACGCATTTTTGTACATGTTTGTAAAACCATGTCCTAGATATGTACTTTTTGTTCCTGATTTGTTTTTACACACCAGAGTATGTTATTTCCTTTGTGTGTATGACTACGCATGACAATAGTCCAGTGAGCTCAGTGGCATTCTTAGTCATTTCCTGAAGAGAGGCATGAGGCACAGAGGATTTTTTTCTGTATTTCTGTGGTTTTCAGAGGAACAGAAAAAGGTGATTCTCAAGGTGAAAAATCATGGTGTGGTGTGCCAGAAACTCCACGTGCCTTACCATTTTGCTACATTTTCCAACCTTATAACTTACATTATTTTCTCTAATATCACCTGTGAATGGAAAGTAGGTAGCACACAGATGGAACACTTCTAACTTAATTTTTTTTTTCTGCAACCAAAAATAAAACATGTTTAATGCATATCTGTAGTGAGAGTTTTGGTTTCTTTCAAAACCCTCTTATGTTATGTAATAGGCTTTTGTTTTAATCCCAGATGTAACAGCATGATCTGGTGCCTTGTATTTGATTGTTAATTATTTGGCCCCCCATCCCCATCCCCCGAGGTCTGGTTGCTGTCTTTTACAAGCAGACACTCACCTACCCCAAAATGATGCTTGTAACCTGGCCTAAGAAATTATCGCTGATTGACTGAATAAAAGGCCTACACCTTGGCAGGGCAAAAGTGAGGGGTGGCGCTGAGGTTCTTGGGCCTTGGAGACAGAAGGATCACAGAAGGAAGAGGGAAGTAGAGGGGAAGGAAGGAGGCAGAGCCACAACGGGTTAGTGTGGAGAGAGGCACATGGCCAGATTGATGCGGACGGAGAAAAACAACCCAGATGAGAAGAATAAGCGAGTATTTACGGAACTGTAGATGGGAAGTAGCCCAGATAGACATTCCTAAAGCAACTGGCATGGAATGGGGGCTGGGAGCAAGTTAGGTAGCTTAGGAATTAATATCTGCCCAGCCCCAGGTAAAATAAGGCTATTCTAAAAATCTACCTGGTGTCTGTGTCTTCACTGGTTTGATAATCAGTTAGATAATCCTGCTATTTAATAATAAGCGTTAGCCATCGTTCGTGTTTTCTGTAACACCCAGGTGCAGGATAAGAGACTGCTTCACAGCAGGTGATTATGTTTTGCCTTGTGCATTAGCAGGGGCATAATCTTTGCCAGCTGCAGAAAGTTTAATTCTGGGTATGTCGGAGAGGGCATTGGTGGGAAAGCCCCAAGAGGGGCCATGGCAGCTGCTGCTCCCCCCATGCTGCTGCCCCTGCTACTGTGTTTGCTGTTGCACTTGCTCTTGCTGGACTGCTGGGTATTCTGACGAAGACTGGGCTTGCCCCTAGGAACCCTGGGACCCTAATCAGCAGGAAGTTTAAAGAGGTCTACGTCCCTTTTCCCCTCTAACCTTCTTTCTCGCCTACCTAGTGTTAGGGGGTTGGAAGGGATTGGGGTGAGAAGGGTGGGAAATAGAAGAACCCAAATAAAATATCTTAAAAAATACATCTACTCATACCCAATACATATTTTTAGTCATGTACTGACATACATAGCACCAGATAGGAGTTTAGTTAGGTATCACCTGCTTGGTAGGGGGGAGAGAGAAAACTAAGTTGACTTATGTGCTGAAGTACACTCGCTTGGACACATGCGAACATTGGCTCTGCTATTTTGTGCAAAGAAATAGGACCCAAAGAAGAAACAAAATTCATGTTTCTGCACTTCTTGAGGAAAAAAAATACATCTCTTAATTAAAAAACAAACAAACAAACAAACAAACAAACACAAAGTTAGACAAACTGAAAGAGCATTAGACAAAGTAGCAGAAACATGTAATCTGTGAGAAAAATATCACATGTTCAAAACCATTCCATCTGTTTACAGTCTTTGTTTTTGCTTACTTAAAATACTATTAGAAGGCAGGAAGGATGAATAAAACATGTGCACGTGTTATTTAGCCAGTAGATGGATGGTTTATTGATTATGTTCTGATACTCTTATGGAGAACCAGTGAAATGATCTGCCAACTTCCTGGAGAAACATGAGAATGTCATTAGAATTCTACACACACACACACACACACACACACAGGCACACATACACTCATGCACGCACGCACACACATGGCCACATGCATCAGAGATGGAGTCTGGTGCTTTCCCACGTGTGGTTATTGAAAAGAAAAATCAGTGCAGATTTTCTGGAACATTTTTCTCTTGGTGTGCTGATGGCACCAAACCTTCTCGAAGTGATTTCGGATATGCTGTTTCTGCCGTGGGAGGACTTGATGGCATAATTATCACAACCTGTAAAGTTAATCAGATGTCACTGTGTCATTCACAGGTCCTCAGGGACTCCTTTTACCCACATAGTGCAATCACTACCAATGTTCACCCTGTCACTACAGAATTTAATCTCACATCAATCACGGATTCCTCAGGCATCCCTTGATCAGGCTGTAAGTAGGGCACACATTCAGTTGGAAAAATTTGCTCTTTAGAAGCTCCTGGGTGCTGTTGAGTCTTAGAGTGTAACAATGTGAGTGTGAGTGAGAGTATCAGTGAGTGTGCTTATAATGGTGTTTTACACCGAATACAGAGCTCTTTTCCCCAAGTGATTTGCCAGGGATGATGGAAGAAACATACACCAGTCATGACTTGGTTGCCATGCAAAAAGCACGAGGATGAGCGGACTGGCTCAGAGTGGCAGGAAGCGCCCTGGGAACATGGAGAGTGTTCATCCGTGTTCTGAAAAGTCATGTGACATGGAGTTTGAGAGGAATGGTTGAATATTCCAGAGAATATGAGGCTTGGACTATATACTAGGTGCTATTGCATGTCTAGACTCAGAAAGCACGAGGGCAACCCTTCTCAGTTTTACTACTATTGTAGAGTTCACAAGAAGCACAGACTTTCATATAGTAAGGGAAGGGGCTCTAGCCAACTCGATCATAGCCAAAATGGCTCGGGCAGGCCTTGCCCTTCTCCCCCATTCCCTTCTGTCTTGTTAAAAACTGTTCAGATTATATTCCTAAAGCCTGCCACCACGGTACATGCTCTTGTTTGGTCACTTCCCCCTCCTGAGGCTGACTACCACGGTCCTCTATTAAGGTATTGAGGTCCAGCAATCAAAAGCCCCCTTTGGCTCACCTAATTAAACATATCTAATTAAACACCTCATTCTAACACGGGGTTTCCCTTGTGCCTTTGTAAATTGCCATTTTCCTATGTGCCACATCTGTCTCCTCTATTCAGAGGCAAGCCTTTGTCTCCTCCCTCATAACAAATACCCCTTACCCCTCTCTCTTGTTCCTTCCCTTACTCTCTTTTCCTCTATCTTCTGTCATTGTCACTTATTCACTGACCTTTGTCCCTCTGGGGCAAATAGATCTCCTTTGTGCTGAGAACTTGGTCTTGGGGTTTCCTGAGCTGATCTTTTCAGTAAGTACTAAGGTCTGAAGGGTATGAAGGAGTTTGCCTATCCAGAAGTACTTCATCAGTCAATGAAATCACAAAAACTTCAATAATACCCAAGTAACTTACAACTCTAGGACCTTAAATTGAAAAGCCAGTATAAGCTTTGTTATGATCTAGTCCAATGCTCTTCTTTAGATTGAGCCTGTTGGTGGTGTTTCCTGGGAGGTCTCAGAAAGAGGGATGAAAGGATAAAGATGGGCACCCAATGACCTTATCATTTTATTATCACTTTATTATTGGTTTCGAGTCCTGTCCATCCCTGGGCCTCTGGGCAATGAGATTATTGAGCAACTATGGGGTTTTACTAGCCTCTAACTCACTCTTGAGTCTTCAATACTTAAAGAACACAATGGTCACACCCCTGCCCTACTTCTCTGTCTCTTTTCTCATTCTCCACCATGTGAGATCGTCTTCCTGATCAGCAACCAGAAGGATCTGCTACAAGTTTCAGGGGAAGACAGTGCCCAGGTGGATATCAAGTGACAGAGAAGTCTTATCCCTGATGATTTTTCAGTAGCCAGGGAAGGTTTCTGGGATTTAAAAAAAAAAAGTGGAGTAAATCTTGAACCCTTCGTGGATTTCTAAGATGTAGACTGCTCTCTGGTTTGGACTCTAAGGCAATGTCACTTGCAAGAAAAAGGAGAGTAAAACTATATTACTTTGAACAAAATTTTTAAAAAATCCTAGATGGCCCTCAGTGACCCTTGAGTGTGGATGAGACCCATGAATAAAATAGGATATTATACCTGTGAGTAGGTCATAGATCAGTTGAGTCATTTAACAACAACAATATTTAAGTGAACCTGTTCAAATTGTGTGAACCCAAAAGAACTCAGGACATGGGTTCCCTTGGTATCTTCAAAGAAGTATTCTGTCATAATCTCTATACTACAGAGGATGTGAATTCTGTCACATGACTATATAAGGGAATCTGAAGCTTCAGAGCCCATTCTTCACCCATGGGAGCTGAGAGGTGATTATGGAGAATTATGTTAAACTTCTTTGTGTGATTTATTGCAGAGCGACAGAGAACATGAAGAACATATTGAAATGAAAGGCAAAACTTACCTCACCGGGGTTACAACACATCACTCTGCATCCAAAGGCAGAGAGGGACACGCCGATGCAGAATTCCAGCACACTTAAAATGACTATCACAATATCCAGACCCTGCCAACAATTCATAACACAGGCATGTGAAGAGTCGTCATCAAATCACATGTTTTAAACATTTCTACACTGAAAGGGTGGCGGCACTGCCCGAGAGTGTGAGAACACGGCTTCTGACACAGCCCAATTCTTTGCCCATTCCCAGTTTTCTAAATGTTGCATATTCTGTCACTTCTTGAAGCACATGTATTAGTTTAAGCCCTATGAAACTGTGACCTTTCTAGGCCACTTGTAGCTTAGTCTTGCTCATCTTATGTGGTACAGTTCAGTTATTTCACACGGTAAGATCTCTATCTGCTCCTTCTTACGATGGACTCACTTTTTCTGACCTCTTTGGGTATAATCACATGCTTGATAATGTGTGTTTTTCTCCCAAGAAGATGAAAACTTTTTTAACTAAGAGAGCTGCTTCTTAACTCTCACAGTACTAACCCTGAGATCTCACATAAAGTATGTGCCCCACGGCCTTGGGATGGCTTGGTGGGTAAAATGCTTTCCGTGTAAGCCTGAGGACCAGAGGTCAGATGCAGAGCACCCACATAAATGTCAGGTAGGCATGATGGCCTGCGTTCAATCCCCACAAACAGACAGGGGGTTTTTGGAACAAGAAGAATAGCTAGACAAACTGAATCTGAAAGCTGTGGGTTAAAGTGGAGAGCAATCAAGAAAAACTTTGGCCTTCACACACAACACACACACACTCACACACATGTATTGGCACAGACACTTATAAGAACATGAATACATATTTTCATGCACCCCACACACAAACACAACATGCAAAAATGTGCATGTGTTTCACAGTTTGTGAAATTACGCCACTTGTGCCCAGGTATTCATACTTGGCACTTCAAGCTTATGGAGATCATCTGACATAAAGTGAAGCAGCACACACACACACACACACACACACACACACACACACACACACACAAAGACTTACACAATTCAGAAGATTTTATGACCTTCACTAGAAGATGGCTGTTTGTGATGAATGAAGGTTCCATTATATAATGTGAAGAAAGCAGCTACGGAGCTTAGAGCAAACCAGGGCTACTTTAAGCACGAACTATTATGTGAGGTCACAGGCTCCATAGCAAAAAAAAAAAAAAACCCATCCTACACAGCTGTACATTTCAGAGCTGAGTTTGTATCACTGCACTCTGGGTGTCTACAAGGTAACACACCTTCAGATACAGCAAGCAAAATTCTTAATCAGAATAACTACAGAGAATAGGTGGGTTATAGGAAGGAGATTCCAGGTCTTATTTTTGCCAGTTTCTGGGTGACTTTAGAAAACTGCTCCATCACTAAACACTGGTATCTCGTTTTCGTTAAGTAGCTGGAGATTAAATTGTTTACTCTAAAGACTTTTTAAATGCTCAAGGGAATAATTAGTTATCAACGTCCCTCAGGCAAATGTTTTGGTGTAAATAAATAGGGCTCAAGATTCATGAACTTTAACTTGGAATTAAAGACATTGCAGTTTATTGTGCATAAGAAATGGAGATTTTCTTATTTATTTATTTAATTTTTTACAATTCATCCACTTTGTACCCCGGCTGTAGTACCCTTCCTCATCTCCTCCCAGTCCCGCCCTTTCCTTCTGCCCCCCATCCCCTTCCCTAGTCCACTGAAAGGGGGAGTCCTCGTCCACTACCATCTGACCTTAGCCTATCCAGTCTCATCAGGATTGCCAGGATTGCCTGGATCCTCTTCCTCTGTGGCCTGACAAGGCTGCCCCACCAGGGGAAACAGGTTCATGTCAGAGACTGCTCCTGCTCCACTTACTGGACAACCCACAAAGGCAACCCATAGAAGACTCAGCTGCCTATGGGCTGTATGTGAGCAGCAGGTCTGGGTCCTCTCCATGCATAGTCCTTGGTTAGTGTATCAGTCTCTGCAGGACACCCTGGGCCCAGATTTTTTTTGGCTTTGTTGATCTCCTTGGTAGCTCCTATCCCCTCTGGGTCCTTCTATTCCCTACCCTCCCCTTCCATAAAACTCCCTGCATTCTCCCAAAGTTTGGCTGTGAGTCTCTGTAGTTGCTTCAATGCCCTGCTCGGGGGGGGGGGGTGTCTATCAGATAACATTTATATAGAATAACCATACTTAAATCCACAGACCTAAAGAAGCTAAATAACCTAAAGAAGCTAAAGAAAGCCAAGGGAGGATGTTTAATGTTCTCAATTGGAAGGGCGAACAGGCTAGATAGTGGAAGTGGTGGAAAAGAGGGAACAGGACGGGGGCCTGTCACAGATGTCCTCTGAAAGGAGTGAGAATGTTGATTCCCTGTATTTTCCTCTCTTTTGCTCTCATTGTACATGGGAGTGTAATAGTGGAAAATGTGAATTAGTGTGAATGAGATGTGACTCTCATTCTTAAATGATCCATCTATTTCTCTTTGGTTTCTAACTTCTGAAGGTAATTCTACAATGGAGGAGTGTTACTCCTGGTTTTGTCCGAATCAGTTTGCCCCCGTCTTGCTTCAACTATAACTGCATGAAAATAGAAACTACGCACCATTAAAATGAACATGGTCATGTAACAGTTTTCTGCTGAGCTTTCTGATGAGCTTCTATATGTACAGCCATAAAAAAAGTAAGAGAAAATTCCTGGACTCAGTGAAGTGATTACAATCCCTGAGAAGGCAAACACGGAGCTGGTGATGTTCAAGCCAAGGCTGCTGCGAACCTAGAAAAGGAATGACATTGATTAACCCAGTATCCTCAAGTCTTTCCCCACCCTTCAGTTTAAACTCTTCAATTCCTTCCTTACACATTTCATCCTCATTATTTTGATTAATTCAAAAGTTTCCTAATTTGTCTTTGTCATTATTTTCGACTCAAATCTCTTGTTAAAACAAAAACGTGAATGTCATTTATAGAATTAACTCTTGCAGCTTACCCCTCCAGACACATGAAGCTTTTCTCATAGAGGGGATTTCAAAACTATTACACTTTTAAAGTAAGTTTATCTATTTAGTTTTGGATGTGTGTGCCTGTAGGGGTCAAAGAACTTGGGGAGTTAGTGCTCTCCTCCCACCATGTTGGAGGTCTGAGGTCTATTTTTATTTCTGAAGCTGCATAGCCCAGCTAGCCTCCTGTGTGTCCTGGGACTCAAACTCAGGTTGTCAGGTTTGTGTGGAAATCCCCTGATGAACCATCTCCCTGGCCTGTCTGTTACACAACTGCTGGAGATCTCTGTGTTGGTCTTTTACCATTCCCTGCTACAAGGCTCCCTGACCCATTTCTTTTGTTTGGATAAATGCCGCTAGCCTCTTGTGGCCCGGCTCATTTTGTACTTCTTTTTCCTCTGGTATTTATTCCTTTCTGCAGTTCTCTTCTATTATTGAAAGTATATCAGCTTATTATAAGGAGCAAAACTTCCCAGGAAAGTGTGAGAGGTTAGGTGGGAGTGTGGCTCCGTAGGTGTATGCTAATGGTCACAGGGGGATATGCTGGGAGATCTGGAAATGTCCTACTGATCACCTTAGTACTAATCACATTAGTTTGATGTTTCTCCTTTGAATAAGGAATATGGAAGCATGGTCCTAGCTAGTGTCAAGTTTGTTGAGAGTTTTGGTTTGGGGTCTTTCTCTTGGCTTTGTGACAGATATCCTGGCATGTTAAATTTTAAATTTGTCTTTTCCTGAGAAAAACTCATTATGAACTTCTCCTCCTCCTCCTCCTCCTCCTCCTCCTCCTCCTCCTCCTCCTCCTCCTCCTCCT
>NW_026592510.1:24243599-24308878 GCF_907164565.1 Psammomys obesus
CTCCTCCTCCTCCTCCTCCTCCTCCTCCTCCTCCTCCTCCTCCTCCTTCTCCCTTCTCCTTCTTCCTTTTTGGTTTCTGGTTTTTGGTTTTTCAAGTCAGGGTTTCTCTGTGTAGCCTCAGCTGTCCTAGACTCACTTTGTAGACCAGGCTGACCTCAAACTCACAGAGATCCGCTTGTCTCTGCCTCCCTGAGTGCTGGGATTACAGATGTGCACCACTGCACCTGGTTTCATTGTAAACTTTTTTCAAAATCTTTTCTGGTTACAGTTAGAACACACATTTTGACCAATCAGTCAATAAATGCTACATCACCTAAATGTTTAGGGCCATGGGTATGAACAATAAGCTTCAGGGTAGATTTGATTCCCCATCCTTGACTTCTTTTTCTCCCAAATTCTCCATATCTGTACCAAGTCTACCTGAAAATCTGTGACACCTCAGATCAGGACTTATCTCAGCCACAAACTCTTCTTTGTTTCTTTCTCTCTCTCTCTCTCTCTCTATCTTTCTCTCTCTCTTCCTTCCTTCCTTCCTTCCTTCCTTCCTTCCTTCCTTCCTTTCTTTCTTTCTTTCTTTCTTTCTTTCTTTCTTTCTTTCTTTCTTTCTTTCTTTCTTTCTTTCTTTCATCATGGCAGTAAGGATACTTTTATTACATTTCTTTTTTGAAACCAGAATGACATTTGGAAAAACTCACCCAACCTTTCGTAGTTCTTCTCCCCGCAACAATTGAAAATGACCCTGAAATAATAAACTAGAAATAAGAGGTGGAAATCCAGGTTAAAATACTTTATACATTATAGGAATTATAACATATTGAAACTTACTCCTAAAGTTGATATATATGTGAAACATACCATCTTAAAAGGACCATAAAAGTTAGCAAAGTCCCCTCCTGCTTCCAAGAAACCAAAAACGTTCTACCATAATTCTCTGGTATATATCATCAATGTTTTAAATTCTTGACAATTTCATGCATGTATATATTGAATGATGGTTATTTTGCTTCCCCACCCCATTATCCTCTCTCATTTCCCCTCTCTGACTGAAGCTCTTTGTCCCAATAATTTTTAAATACAAACACACACACACACACACCACACACACACACACAAAGGGGAGGAATGAAAGAGGGTAGTGAGGGAGGAGATATAAGCACAGCATAGTACATACTAATATTTTATTGCTTATTTTAAAAAACAAACAAAAGAGATAAGAACACTCTAATAAATAAATGATAAAAAAATAAATTCAAAAACAATGTTATGCTACACCCAATTATAGCATAAGATATGCAACTCACCATCAGAGACCCCCAAATCGGGTACCCTATGAACACTGAAATAGGGATTGGGTGATCAAATGGCACAGAAGCGATTATCATTGTGGTTCCTATGGCAAAGTTCATGAGGGCAATCACAATCTGCACAACCTAGAGAGGACAGCAAAGAAATAAGAACAGATCGTTTACCACAAATGTGTGCCCAGGTCACCACTTACACAGCCACTAAGTTATTGTCATTCTCTATCTCTGATACACTAGGATGAAGTTCCAGATAATCACCTCTTGTTTTTGGTTTTTCTTTTGTTTTGCCCACATAACTGTGGATCTAATAACCTATCAAAGTTTCCCAGGAAAGATACTATCATTATGCTAATAATTTTACAGCTAGGAGGGATAGTCCCAACCCTGCCCCAAGGTGCATTTCCTGATACTCAGGACGCTACTTCCACAGCTGCTCAGTTTAGTCGCATGTTCGGACAAGAGTGACTCAGGGATTAGTAACTAATTACTCTGGAAAGAAGTAACTTGAAGAAATGTAATTAGTAATAGAGTGAAGAAAGGGAAGAGTCAGTAGAGCATTGTCTTGGGATCTGGGACCTGAGTAAAGAAGTTTTAATAAAGTGCCCTAAAAAATGGGAGAGTCTAGGGCTGGAGAGACCACTCAGCAGTCAAGGGTCCATATTGCTCCTGCAGAAGGCCAGAGTTCTGTTCCCAGCACCCACATCTGAAGACTCATAACTACCAGTAACTCTGAGATGCTTTCTTCTGGAACACACACACACACAATAAATCTTTTTAAAATACGGCATTATATAACAAATAGTCTCAAGCCAGGTACGGTGGGGCACGCCTGTACTCCCAGCACTCAGGGAGGCAGAGGCAGGAGGATTTCTGTGAGTTCAAGGCCAGGCTGGTCCACAAAGTTAATTTCAGGACAGCCAGGGTTGTTACACAGAAAAACCTTGTCTCTAAAAACCAACAAAACAAACAAAAAAACAAACAACAAAACCAGTCTCACTACACTAGAATAAACAAAAAGAATGGAAACTTGTAAAAACTTGGGAGATTCGGTATAGGGAATATATAGCAGTGAGTAATCTATATTAGCACAATGTATATGTTTTTTTAAAAGATGACAGATCTAAAATTAACTTCTCAGCTATTAAAGACAAAGACATCATGCAATTTGCAGGCAAAGGAATGAGACTAGAAAAGATCTTCCTGAATGAGGAAACGCAGACTCAGAAGGACATGCATGGTATGTAGTCACTTATAAGTGGATATTAGCCATAAAGAGCATGTTAACCGTTACACATTCCACATACCCAAAGAAGCCAGGAGTGCAGGGCCCAACAGAGGATACTCGAAGCTCACTCAGAAAGTAAAATGGAATGCACGATAGAAGGGATGGAGGGAAGGAACTGAGTGAAACAGGTGGTCACGGGGGAAAGGAGTTTGGGGATCAGGTGTGGGGAGGCAGATGAGATGGAGTAGTTGGGAAGATGAGGAGAGAGAACAAAAATTGGTGGGGGCCATCTCTGTGATAGGGGAGGCTCCCTGGAGTCTGTGGGCATGATCCTAGCTGAGACTGCTAGCAGCGGGGGATATGGATCCTGAAGTCAGCACCTCCTGTATTCAGGGGGTAATCCCCTTGAAGGCAGGACACCAACCCACCCTTAAAACCTCCGACCAAAAATTGGACTTGCCTACAGGTGGCGTAGGGATGAAGATGGAGCAGAGATTAGCGGAATGGCAACCAATGACTGGCCCAACTTAAGACCCACCCCATGGGAGGGAGCCAACCTCCGACACTATTAATGATACTCTGCTATGCTTGCAGAAAGGAACCTAGAATAACTGTCTTCTGAGAGGCTTTATCCCACAGCTGATGGATAAAGAGACCCACAGCTAAGCAATGGGTGTAGCTCGAGGAGTTACATGGGAGAGTGAAAGGATGGACAGAGGAAGCTGGAGGAGTCAAGGACACCACAAGAAACCTACAGAGTAAACTAACCTGTGCCCATGGGGCTTCACAGAGACCAAACCACCAACCAAAGAGTATACCTGGGCTGAATGTAGGCCCCTGGGCTGCTCTGTCTGGCCTCAGTGGGAGAGAAGGGCCTTAACCCTGATGCAACTAGGTGTGCCAGGAAAGGAGCCTAGCATAACTTTCTTCTGAGAGGCTATATCCAGCAGCTGATAGGAACAGATGCAGAGACCCAAAGCCAAACAATAGGCTGAGCTGAGTTTTGTGGAAGAGTGGGAGGAAGGAATTACAGAGTCAGAGGGGTCAAGGACACTACAAGAAGACTTACAGAGTCAACTAACCTAGTCCCATGAGGGGTGGCTCACAGAGACTGAACCACCAACTAAAGATTATACCTGGGCTGGATGTAGGCCCCCTACACATGGGCAGCAGATGTGCAGCTTGGTCATCATGTGGGTCCCCTTACAATGGGAGCAGGGGCTGTCTCTGACTCTGTTGCCTGTCTTTGGATCCATTTCCCCTAGCTGGGCTGCCTTGTCTGGCCTCAGGGGGAGAGGATGTGCTTACTCCTGTTGTGACTTGAGGTACCAGGGTGGGTTGGTACCCCTTAGGGGCATCCCTTTCTCTAAAAAGAAGAAGAGTGAGACATGGGGAGAGGGTGGCATGAGGGTGGGACTGGGAGGAGAGGAGAAAGGGGGCTGAGATCAAGCTATGATTAAGTAAGTAAGTAAGTAAAAATAAATAAATGAATAAATAATAAATAAATAAAATTAACTACCTAAGCTCTCATCTTTGGAAACTCAAGAAAGAGCAAATCAAAGGAAACAGAAGGAAAAGTAAGTTTTAGAATTGGAATCAAGCATTTGGTAGAATTTACTTCTGAAATCTTCTGCATCTGTTGCTTTCTATTTAGAATATTACTAATTCATCAATTTTGAGTTTTGGCACAGTGTTTTCAAACAGTTTTCCATTTCATCTGTGTTAACTATTTGTAGACTTGGGAAGTGAAAATAAGAAACCAACAGACCAAAACAAAATCTACAGTTATGTTTTTCATTGAAGAGAAACAATAAAAATTATTATCTGTTAGCCAGGCTAGATAAGAAAATACACTGAGATTACCCATTAGAAAATCAGAAACTGTGCAACCCAGATGGCCCTGGTTAGGAGAGAGCCCCAGGAAATGGATTGGCATGATGATGGAAGATGAAGTTAATAGAAAAAAGGGAGGCAATATAGTGGGAAAGAGAGAATAATTACAATATACTATGTATTTGTATAAAATTATCAAGTGACAAAATAATCTATAAAAATGATAGGAAAAAAAGAAATTGTTGAAGGGGTACTATTACAGAATCAATGGACATTTAAAAAATAGACAAACATTTGAAAAATCTGAGTCTGCAAATTTAGTAAACACAGATGAAATGGAGAACTTAAAAACAGAATGTGCCAAAAATCTGAATGGGCTGATGTCTTTAAATAAAATAAATCAACTATTCGTAATATTCTAAAATAGAAGGCACAGACAGATGAAAAAATTTCAGAAGCGAATTCTACCAAATGCTTAACAACAACAATGAAAAATACATATTTTTCTATTAAACTCTATGGCAACATTTCTAATAAACATATACACTAAAATACTCAAATATAACAAACTGAAAGTAACAATGTATGAAAGAACATATACTGTGACTAAGTGCCTACGCCAAGTTTTTAAAAATGGATTAAACCTTAAATAGTCAATCTAATCTACCAGATAAAAACTTTAAATCATTTAACAGCAAATGCAGAAGCCACATTACACAAAATCTAATAAACCTGTAAAGTCTTCCCCAACATGACTTCCCAAACATGAGCCTAACAAGGACAACGCTAGACATCCGAAACTTCAAATCCTCAACCCTACATAAAGAACTGCAGACAGCCAAGGAATGCTCAGAGTGGGAAAGAGTCTTCCTCAGTGAGGAGCACACCAACTGGTCATCCTGTACCAAATGGTCATCAAGTAACACACTGAGTAACAGACTGAGCAGGTTACAGG
Organism: Psammomys obesus; assembly: GCF_907164565.1. Taxonomy (NCBI): domain Eukaryota; kingdom Metazoa; phylum Chordata; class Mammalia; order Rodentia; family Muridae; genus Psammomys; species Psammomys obesus. The sequence continues at coordinate 24,248,917 of NW_026592510.1, forward strand.
TAAGAACATGTATTTGGATATACATATACGCATGTAACAACAATCAATAAAAATAGGACGTCATGGATTTGAAAGAGAGCAAGGCGGGGTATATGGGAAAGGGAAAGGGGGAATGATGTGATTATATTATAATCTCAAAAATAAAAGAAAAATTAAAATGGCTAAAATGTATCGTATGAATGTGTTAAGTCTGTCAAATAAAATACGGAAGTAGCATACCTAGGTACTACTACTTGGTATTTGTTATGTATAAATCTGACAAAGTACACAGAAAAATCTATAAGGAAAACTGTAAACCTCTGATGGTATAAGTTTCCAAAGTATGAGGAGATACTACACTCCATGTTAATGGATAAAAAGACAATATTGTAAAAAAATGACAATTCTTCTCACCTTTGTACACAAATTTAATGAAACTCAAAATTCTGGTAATGTATGTTATAGTTCTCTAAAACTTGACATTCTGCCTGGGCTTCTACATAGAGGGTCCCAGGCCAGCATGGGGTGCATAGTAGCTGTGGAGCCACGGGAAGTCTCACCACTGCTGTCTGAAATATTCAAGATGGCACAGTCCCATGAAGGGTGAGTAATCAGGCATCGTCTTTGGAAACTGAACACAGCTTTGCAAAATGCTAGGTTTCAGATTAAGTTTGCCACACAGAGGTTCAGCCACAGGAAGCTTGGTGCCCAGAGTGGCAATGTTGAGGGAGTGTAAAATCTAAAGGGCAAGTGTGCTGGCTAGGTTTACGTCAATTTGACACAAACTATAGTCATCTGAGAGGTGGAAACCTTGACTGAGGAAATATTTCTATAAGATAGGGTTGTGAGCAAGCCTGTAGAACACTTTTAAAATTAGTGATTGATAGAGGGTGGTGCCATCCCTGGGCTGGTAGTCCTGAGAAGAAAGCAGGCTGAGCAAGCCGTGGGAAGCAAGCCAGCAAGTAGCACCCGTCCGCAGAGTTTGTATCAGATCCTGCCTCCAGGTTCCTGCCCTCTTGAGTTCCTGTCCTGTCTTCCTCTGATAATGGACTACAATGCAGACATGTAAACCCTTTCATCCAAAACTTGATTTTTTTTTTTTTTTTTTTTTTTTTTTTTGCTGTTTTGTTGCAGCAATAGAAACCCTGACTAAGACACTAAGACAGCAAGAGAGACATTAGTTCTGGAATTATGGATTAAATATGAAATGTCTGCCACAGGCTCATCGTAGACTGCTTCCTTCCCCACATAAGGGTACTATTTTGGAAAGTTCTGGAAATTTTACAGGGGAGGCTTAGTTGGAATAAGTAGATCATTCATTGAGGGATGGGTCTGGGTGATTGACAGTAGGTATCATTCTTTGCCCTTGCCTGTGTCTCTATAATGTTCTTGCATATCATCAGGTAACTAAACTCTTATGTCATATGTTCCTGGTACTTGAGCCGAGCCAGTGAAGTGAAGCAGCAATGGACTGACCTTCAGAAACCATCATCAAAACAAATCCTGACACAGGTCACAGTGATGCAAAATAACACACAAAACTGGTACTAGAGAAGTGGTTAAACATGGCTATGGCAGTACTTTACCTTTCAAACTGGCTAACAGAAGGAATTTGGAAAAGCTTTGAGAACTGTAAGCATTCTGAATACAGAGCTTAATTGGTGGTTCTAGAAGACCAGAACACTGACAGTAACTTTGAGTGAAGACTCAGCCCATGAAGTTTGACGCAGGGTGTTGGGAACTGGACTGAAAGCTACATGTGTTATATGTTGGGGAAAAATGTAGCTACAATTTCTCTATATCCTGATATTTTGAGTGAGGCTAGAGAGAAGAGCAACAGACTAATTTAGTGGAGAAAAGACAACAGACATTTGGGATACATCATGGATCTTGCTTGCTGGCTTTTACCCAGATTTACAATGAGAATATAAGTTAGTATGATTTTTTTGTTGTTTTGTTTTTTCAGAAGCTAAGTTCTACAAACTAAACACCAATGACTGCAAGACCATGCGATGCACAATGAAGCCAGCAGGTCCCCAGCCTTGCTGTTACATCGCTCATTTGGGAATTTCCGGCACTGTTGTTCTCTCAGAATCAACATACCCCAAGGACTTTGGGTTCTCCCTTCAAAAACTTCTCTGTCATTCTTCTCCACGAGTTAGAATTCACATATAAAGGCTGTCCCAGCTGCTGTGCACCATAACCAGCTTCTGGTGGGGGCTGTTCTATTCCTTGTATGGCAATCATGGTGACAGAAACGATGCTGGAAGAAGAAATGAAACAGCGTAAATTCCTGGAAACGGGGACTGGGGAGTCTTAAATACAATGTGACATAAAGAAAGCAATTGTCAAGAGAAGCAATGTGGATAGGACTGAGTTACATGTGCTAGGACCTACAAATTAAGAAAATTTCATGTCATCATTCTAGTTCATGATGTATTATTAACTCATGTGAGTACCTGCATATCTCCATTTCCTATTTTCTGCATGATCTATTTCTATGTGACATGTTTTGCTCTCAAGGTTTTGAAAGTTCTCGTCTCTGCTTTTGACAATTTCATTATGAAAGGAGAAAGTGTATTTGGAACACTTGTGTTTACAGAGCCTAGATTTTCATATTGATCCTCAGACTTTGTTCTCACCAACTGTTTTAAAATTCTTTTTCTGCTGCAGAAATTTCAAAATTATCAGTTTTTAAGGTCTCAGATTTCTAAATTTCTAAATTTATTTGTTTGTTTGTTTATTAGAGACTGGGTTTCTTTTTTAGAAATGTATTTATTTATTTTTATTCACTTTGCATCTTTATTGTAACCCCCTCTCTCCTCCCCTCCCAGGTCCACCTTATCTTCCTCCTCTCCCTCTCCTTTTCCTCAGAAAAGGGGAGCTCCCTTCTCATCTAGCCCAGCTCATCAAGTTTCGTCAGGACTAAGCCTGTCCTCTTCCCCTGTGGCCTGGCAAGGCAGTCCTGCCAGGAGAAAGTGATCACAAAGCTGGCAAGTGAGTCTGTGTCCAACACAGTCCCCACTTCCCTTACTAGAGGACCCACATGAGGCAGAGACAGTGAACTCAATGGAGGTGAGCCATGAGCCGGGCACAGGACCCAAGCCCCATTGTCCCCCATCCTGAGAAGGGCTAGGTGGAGCCAGACCAGCACTCAGCTTGGAGATCTATTTATTGAAGTCTTCATATTCAAACTTTCCCTTTGGTTCTTTTTTTGTGATATAAATCTTTGTTAAAATTTTTATTCATATTGTGAATTTTCTTATTGCATTGAATTGTCTGTACTCTCTTGTATTGTGCTGAATTCCTTAGGATTATAATACGGTATGAATTTATTGTCAGACAATTCATCAATTTCTGCTCCTGTGGAGTCTGTTATTGAGGAAATAATGTGTGCCCTTGGTCATAGTTCCTTAATTTTCAGTTCTTCTAATGTCCTTAAATTTGCGTCTGTTTATCTCGTGGAGGGTGTAGGGACAGCAGGGTGGTTGTGAAGGGGGATACATATTATATATTATCGAACAGGGATATTTCAACTTATCTACAAATGTTATCATGCCCTGAGCAGAACATCAAGTTTAAATTGGCAAAGTTAGGATAATCTCAGATCTAACACACAGCAGCTAGTTCATTTTCTCTTGTGAAAGTTATGAAAATCATAATAACTCTCACACACACTAACTATATTTAAAGTGTCCCCAGGGTAGAGTAACAAGAGGTAAAGGTGAGAGCCATGTGACAATCTACATTCCCTTTCTTCACAACTGACCATGTTAGAAAACTGATTTTTTAAAATCAGTAAGTGTTCTTGCCTGCCCTCCATTTCCAATCAATCATTTCTTTCGAATCTGTATTTCTTCTACTTTATCAAAGGAATTCATCATCCTATCTGACAAGCCTTAAACATTGTCTTGTGTTCGTCTGATCCTTGTATATTTAATCTTACCCTGCTTAAATAACCACGGTGGTCATTTTAAAATAGAAAACAATTTTAATTTATGTCTTATTAAGTGAAACTCATATTGCAACCTCAACCTATACTTTAAAAAAACATTCTTTTGATTTTGACTCTTTTGTTTTTGGAGTATCAAATATATTGGATATATTTCAGTTTCCCTACATCAACAATTTTGTTTCTGCACTGGAATTCTACACACATTCAGCCACGTCGCAGAAAATTTTTACCACATCCCTTTTCTGGTCTGTAACAAAATGTCCACTGTCATTTCTTCTTGGCGCTGTATCGCAGATGCTCTGCCTTCCTTCACACACAACTTCTTACCACACAAGTTACTCAACCAGCAACAGTAAGGAAGCGTTTTAGAAATCTCTGTGATTCCCACACAAGCAGAAGACAAAGACGCAATGAAAATAACAGCTGTTTCTTTTCGGTCCAGTTTAATGTGTACTTAGGTTTATTTGCCTTCTGCAACTATTTGTGGCCTATTTTCTTCCAGATGTACGATCAGAGGATTTAGAACGTGAAGAGTCTATCTGATTGGAACCACTAAAACCTAAATAGATTTAGGGAGAGAGCTGCAGCCACAAAGTGTTTGCCTTGAAAGCAGAAGAACCTTTGATCATCAGCACCCACATTAAAAAATTAAAAAGCCAACACAGCGGCACAAGTTTGTCATCTCTGTGCTGGAACATCAGAGAGATGGGTGGGTCACTGGTGCCTGCTGACACACTAGCCTACCCTACTTGGAAAGTTCTAGACCATAGAGAAACCCTGTATCAAGAAAAAATAGATATACATAACCTGAGAAAAGGCACTAGGGTTGTCTGCTTGTCTCCAAATACATGTACACACACGTTCACCTGCGTAACACATTCATTCAAACACGCATGCACATGCATGCATGCACACTCATACACACAAACTAAATAAAGACTCTAGCTCCACTTGCTTCAAGTTGACTTTGGAAATGACTGTATTTGAGGCCAGGCAATTGGGCAACACGGTATTAATCTTCCAAGAGCTTTGTAGCAGATAGTGCCTCCTTCTGGAGCCCTCTCAGGGGCTAAGAGCTCCTCTCCAGTGCATATTACCCATCCTTTGCTTCCTTGGGTTTTGGGGGGAATGTTACCTTTTACTTTCTTCCTAGTTTTTGATGAGAGATGCTTTTTGCATCCCAATGATTAATTATAGACTTGGTTATCCTGGAAAACTGAAATGACATGATCACAAAGCTTAACCATCGGTATATTTTCTTTACATTTCCAAAGGCCACCACGTCTGATAACTTTAGGCAAACAGCAGCCTGCGCATCAGCAAAGCAGAGCATGCCAAGCTTATAACCTCCATGGAATGGTAACTACCCCGTTACCTTATAGGCCTAAATAAGATTCCCTATGTACGCCTACGTGAGCAACCCATAAGACGATGGCCTTCTTGATAACAGTGTCTTCTTTGATTCACTGAGTTTCAAAATCAAACTTTGTTTCTTGCTCTAACACTCAAAGGTCATACCAAGCACTGGCTTTTTCAAGTGTCTGGCAATGAACTTGGGCATAACAGTGGTAGTTCTTGGAAAAAAGGTGGTTCTTCTGCGTTTACAACTTCCTTCCTAGTTACACTGGAAGCTTCTCCATAACAGACTCTGCATCAGCAGTGACTTCTGGTACGAATTAGCGTGATTTTCTGGGAAAGTGGTTCGTTTTCTGCAGATTTGAGACCAATGTTCCTTATTTCTAAGGATTTTGGCTAGTAAAACCACACAGCTACTCCTTACATTCACACCACAGAAATATACTTTTTAGCACAGGGGGAGTAATTTCCCCAAAGACAAAAAAAAAAGTATGTTTATGGTCTAGATATCTGTGCTCCAACTTTCATATTAGCCAAAGAATTGTGTATGGACATGAGAGATCTGCCATGGTTTTACATTATCTATGATATTTGCGAGTCTATTGGCAACTAGAGTGTCTTTGTTTTTATCCTTAGTACAGAGGTGGAAAAACTCAGGCAGCCCCAGTCCTTGTGACAGCACCAAATTCCCTGTGGATCAGCAGTGCCACCAGTCATGTTTCCTCACTTTTTTATGAACATCTCTTTCATGAGTCAAAATGATCTAGAAAGAATCAGAAAGATGTCTGTAGGGTCAGTCTCTCCTAGAACAAAATTATAAAAATAAAGTGGAGATTCAACAGATTAATTATTGTTTAATTGTTAATTAATAATCATTAATTAAAGCTTAAATTGTTTTTTGCACAAGATGATGTGGTAAATGTGGAAAAAAAACAAAACAAAAAAAAAAACCAATGATGACCTGGGATGAGAAAATCCTAGACTAAGATCCAATAAATATGCACTATAATTCAAATTCTTTCTTATAAATGTTCCTAGTCATTTTCCTCTTCTGGGTGTGTTCCATCTCATCTGAAGAAAGACTCACATGTTCTGGCTATTACGAATAAAGCTGCTACAAACATGGTGGAGCAAATGTCCTTCCTTATTGTGTACTTGAGCATATTTTGGATATATGCCTAGGAGTGGTATAGCTGGATCTTGAGGAAGCACTATTCCTAATTGTCTGAAAAAGCACCAGATTGGTTTCCAAAGTAGTTGTACAAGTTTATATTCCCACCAGCAGTGGAGGAGGGTTCCCCTTTCTCTACATTCTCTCCAGCTTGTGTTGTCACTTGAGTTTTTGATCTTAGCCATTCTGATGGGTGTCAGGTGAAATCTCAGGGTCGTTTTGATTTGTATTTCCCTGATGGCTAAGGACGTTGAGAATTTCTTTAAAAGTTTCTCTGCCATTCTATATTCCTCTACAGAGAATTCTCTCTTTAGGTCTGGACCCCATTTTTAAATTGGATTACTTGATTTGTTGCTTTTAACTTCTTGAGTTGTTTATATATTCTGGATATTAGCCCTCAGTCAGATATAGGGTTGGTAAAGATCCTTTCCCAATCTGTAGGCTGTCGTTTTGTTCTGATGACCATGTCCTTTGCTTTACGGAAGCTTTTCAGTGTCATGAGGTCCCATTTATTCATTGTTGCTCTTAGAGCCTGTGCTGTTGGTGCTCTGTTCAGGAAGTTGTCTCCTGTGCCAATGAGTTTAAGGCTCTTCCCCACTTTTGCTCAACCATGTTTGTAGCAGCTTTACTCTTAATAGCCAGAATCTGGAAACAACCCAGATGCCCCTCGTCTGAGGAATGGATACAGAAATTGTGGTGCATTTACATAATGGAATATGACTCAGCAATTAAAAACAAGGAAATCATGAACTTTGCAGGCAAATGGTGGGATATAGAAAAGATCACCCTGAGTGAGGTATCCCAGAAGCAGAAAGACACACATGGTATATACTCAGTTATAAGTGAATATTAGACTTATAATATATGATAAACATACCAAAATCTGTACAGCTAAAGAAGCTAAGCAAGAAGGTGGACCCTGGGTAAGATGATCAATCCTCACTCAGAAAGGCAAACAGGATGGACATTGGAAGAGGGAGAAAACAGGAAACAGGACAGGAGCTTACCACAGAGGGCCTCTGAAATACTCTATCCAGTAGAGTATCAAAGCAGATGCTAAGGCTTATAACCAAACTTTGGGCAGAGTGCAGGGATTCTTAATGAAAGAAGGGAGAGATAGAAAGACCTGGAGGGGACAGGAGCTCCACAAGGAGACCAACAGAACCAGGGGTCTTTTCTGAGACTGATACTCCAACCAAGGACCATGCATGGAGATAACCTAGAACCCCTGTGCAGATGTAGCCCATGGCAGGTCAGTATCCAAGTGGGTTCTCTAGTAATGGGAACAGGGACTGCCTCTGACATGAACTCAGTGGCTGGCTCTTTGATCACCTCCCCCTAAGGGGGGAGCAGCATTACCAGGCCACAGAGGAAGATGATGCAGCCAATCATGATAAGACCTGATAGGCTCGGGTCAGATGGAAGGGGAGGAGGACCTCCCCTATCAGTGGACTTGGAGAGGGGCATGAGAGGAGATGAGGGAGGGGGCTACAGCTGGGATACAAAGTGAATCAATTATCATTAATATAAAAATAAAATTAAAAAATAAAAAAAGACTCACATGTTTCGTCTTACCTTTACCCAATGACCAAACCACACTAGAAATCTCAAGGTCTCTTCCATTCATAGATTTCCTAAGAGGAGCGTAAGCCTAAGTGTCCTATGAGTGGTGGGCACCTGGGTCAGGTCACAGTCTTTCTCAGGATTAAACTAAGTGTGTTAGACTGGGGTCTCAATCTTCACCTGTGTTACCACACTCTGCATGTGGCAGATAGTTTCTTAACTAAGGAATTGTAAAAATAGCACATATTAGAAAGAACAAATATAGCAGAAGAAAGGACAGTCAGAATGCGTGAAATGATCAAAGGTGAAGGTTGTGATTTCTTTTTTTAAGAACCAAAACAGCTAAAAATTCATACATAAAAAGAACCCACTTTTTGGCTCTTACTGGCCTTTATTTGTTTTCTTACCCACCCCAGGAGTGTAACACAGATTGCTTCTCAAAAGCCCTCAAAGAACATGTCTCAAAGCAAACTCTTTCTTCCCTTCTCCCAGAATGGTGGTTTGTACCATGGGACATGCCCCCCTCCCTTTTTCCCTCTCTCTCTCTCTTTTCCTTATTTTGCTCCAGGTGTCCTAGAACAAGAGATGAAAAACCATCATCATAGAAGCCTAGGGAAGGTAAGTCAGCACCTACCTTTCTTCTCAACTGGAAAGCCTGTTTGTGTCAGATGAGGTCCAGACTCAAAAAATGTGCTTCAGGTTCTTGGTTCAGATAAAATGACCTGCCCACAGCCTGTATATCACCAAGTTTAAGTCCTGTATGTTTCTAAGTCGTAAAGGTTACTGCTGAGGATCTCTAAGAAACACAACTACTTCCCTTTTTATTAGCAGAAGTATCCGCTGATTCTGCATCCTTGGTGTGGGCATGTCACTTTTCAGAAATGCTCTAGAAAATTCAGTGGTTGTCACAGTCTTTCATACAAAAACAACAGCACAGCTTTCACTGAGCGCATCAGTGTTAGTTCATCCTTAATAGACGAAAGTTATTATCATAGCCCTTCAGTCCATTTAAAATCCCATTTCAGGCAATGTTGATAGTGTGCCTGGAATCCTATGACCCAGGATCCTGAGTCAGAATTGTGACTTGTGGCCTAAGCTGCATAGAGGGAACTCCTCTCAAAACAGCAAAACTCTAACCAATACCTGCTTAGAACAGTTTCACACATTTGCATGTTGTCTTTCTTGTCCGAAAAACCATCTATGCGTACTTTTCATGTGTAATTTTTATGAAATTCTACTGTTTGGGTTTTACTACAAACACCAGTCAAGTAGCAGCACATGGGTTACAAAGAGATAGTGCTTTGCAATTTTTAAGTCAGTAACCCTTTTGTAAACCAAAGAAGCATTTAAGACAAATTCTATTGCAATAGTTTTCTACATGATCTTGTCATCCTCCAGAATAGAGGAATGTTCATTGATAATGTAAAATAATCCTCAGTTAACATAAGAAGTATCAGTTTATTTTCCATTACTGTAAAAAATATTTGGTGTTGTATAATTTATATGAAAAATACATTTACTTCATTTAGATTCATTTGGAATCTAAAAAGCATACCTTGGCACTTGCTGGTTTGTTGGGGCGCTCTCTAGGTTCAACACAACACAGAAAATGGGAAAATGGTGAGAAAGTAGCTAAGAGGCTGATGTGGAAATGTGGGAAGATGATGATGTATTGATTTACCTCTAGGTCACATCTCTTCAAGTTTCCATACCTCCATATTTCCTCACTGAGATCACAGTTTCAACTCAGGAACCCTGGAAGGGCAGATGCATCCAAGCCACAGCAAAAAAGGGAAGGAAAGTGGTGGGCATTTTTGTTGCTGTTGTTCAATGATTTCTTAAAGAAAAATTTCCATATACCAACAATGTGCCATAGGTAAGATGGTATAGAAAGATACAAATAGACTCTGCTGCTGGGTAGTTTATAAGCTACTGGGAAATTTAGCCAAGTCAGTACACAAATAAACATGTTAAAATCCTGGCTAATCCGTGCTCTGCAAGGTAACAGAGAACAAGCTGAGTCATCCTCTGACCCCAGCCTTGGAGAGAAAGAGGAATCTTTCCAGAGGTGATGACATCCAAAAGGAGACCTGATGAACAGGATAACCAGATTTAGAGAGTTGAGGATAGACAGAGAGCTTGTGTACTGATTCTGTAGTTATTTCTTTAAAACTTTCACCAGCAGATGGAATGGAGAAATTGGGGTGGTTCTCCTATTCCAGAGAATGCTGGGGTGCAGGCTCTGTGTAGATTCTTGGGTGGCAATGAATCTCATCAGTGACTGAAGGTGCCTCGGTAGTTGAAGCCGTAGGTGTTTTGGCAAGGTTGGTGCAGCGATGGGGAACAAAGATTTTCTTAGCAGCAGTGGTTTGAGGATGTTTTATTCCCATTTTCCCCAAACTGGTGAGAATTAGCTGAAGTGACCCCTCTAAGGGTTGGATCTTACCCAAGCAGATGTAGTCACAGCAGTCCTAGAATATAATGCATGTGTTCTCAGAGTCACTGTAGATTGGGACCTTGGGCTTAGTAATTTGCAAAACTCTGTTTAGTACTAGAGTCATTAGGGTTGGAGCCTTCATGGTTTTTAATGAGCTAGATCCTACCATTCATACTCAATGGGCCAATTGGTAGTAAAGAATTGAGAAAGGAGATTTATCCCATGTGGCTACACTGAGAAAAACAAAGGGATCCAGTGAGCTCCCCTACCTCCAAGTGCTTTGGGAAGCAGAAATACATATCTAAGCAGTCCTGGTCCAGGCGTGGTTTCTAACGGTCACTGACTCTTCATTGTTTTGGCTATATTCTCTCCTGCAAGTTGGTCTGACAAATTGTTAGCAAGAAATCTCTTTCCAGGAGACACATTCCTCTTCTGCTGGCAGCTGGACTTCACTCTTTGTTCTGTCCAGTACAGAATTCATGAGGAATTTCAATTTACTGAGGTCCACCATCTCAAAAGTCTGATTGCCAAGGGAAGAGCACAAGTGTCTCTTTAGAACATTCCTCTTTTTTTCCAGGAGGGTCACATGTCACTGAAACTGGGGGTGTATGTTCAGTCCCTATGTCATGGTAACTAACAACCACACAACAAAGTTAGGGTCTATGACTCTGAGGCATCCCGGAAGCTCGGGAAACAATTTAATCATAATTATGGCTCTGGGCATAGGGGCAAAGTACCTACATGACCCTGGAAAAGAAGCTCAGGCTCACAGCATCAGGATATAACTGCAGTTTGGATACTAGGGCCATAAGGGCTCAATAGCAATCCAGTGATTCTTGGTCCTGGTGTGGTTGGACAAGGCAGGGATCCAAGACCTGTGAGGCCAGGTACAAAGGAATCTAAATTTTAGGACACACATGACACACTTCTGGCTTTGTTCAAGAAAACAGGGGATTCAGTGGTATGTCTGCTTACTCCCTGGTGAGCAGAGAACCACTGCAGCCCAGATTTCAGCCATTCCAATTACAGCAAGACAAGGAGTGCCTGATGTTTGATCTTGACGTTATAAGGGAAACAAATAAAACAATTTAAGAACAGACTAAGAACAAAGCTTGAGGACAGTTATACCAGCATTTAAAAAGAAGTACTCCTCTAATCTCACCCTTCTCTCCTTCCTTAAGACTCCCTGTGCTCTGCCCAAAGTTCGGCCTAAGTCTCAGCATCTGCTTTGTTCCCTTGTTGGATGAATCCTTTCAGAGGACTCTCTATAGTAGACTCCCATCCTGTTTCCTCTCTTCTACCACTTCTGGTGTCTATCCTGTTTGACATTCTGAATGAGATTTAAGCATCCTCCCTAGGGTCCTCCTTAGTGTTTAGCTTCTTTAGGTCTGCAGATGGTTGTCCTATATTATTCGGCTAATATCCACTTAGTGAGAAGAGAGGGATGGCATTAGAGAGACATGGAGGGGACAGGAGCCCCACAAGGAGACCAACAAAACTGAAAGATCTGAGCCCAGAGAGTCCTGCAGAGACTGATGCACCAACTGAGGACCATGCATGGAGAGGACCTAGACCCTCTGCTCAAATGTGGCCGATTGGCAGCTCAGTCTCCATGTGGATCTCCAAGTGAGGTGAGCAGGGGCTGCCTTTATCATGAACTGGGTTGACTGTTCTTTGACCACTCACCCCCGGTAATGCGGCCTTGCCAGGCCACAGAGGAAGAGGATCCAGGTAGTCCTAATGAGACTTAACAAGCTACGGGCAGATGGCAGAGGAGGAGAACTTCCCCTTTCAGTGGACTAGGGGAAGGGCATGAGGGGAAGAGGGAGGGAAGGAGGGTGGGACCAGAGAAGTTGAGGGAGGGGGCTTCAATCAGATAAATAATGAATAAATTATGGAGAAAAAAAAGACTTAAAAAGAAAAAAAAAAGCACTCCAAAGTAAGTAAGCTATATATATCTCAGCAGCAGCTGCCTTAAAAAAGGAGACAGAAAAGAGAAGTGAGAAAGCCAGGCTGAACACAGAGAGTGGTGGACACATCTCAGCCAGCCCTCCAGTTCTCCAGAAGAAGAATGCTCTGAGAGGTGCAACTGCTTGGCCCAACAAGGACACCAGTTTCCAAGTAGGCACCGTGTCTGCTCAGGTCCTGGGAGGGAAGAACAGCCAAGTTGTCCTGTCAGGGCTCCATACCCAGCATGTATGTGCTGTACTAACTCCTAACAGGTAAGGCTGTGTATACTGATTGAGGGATGCGGTTCCCGCAAAGGCAGAGCAACAACGGTCAGGTCATGAAGTTCCTGGTTTCATTAACATGTCCCCGACCCCACCCCCCAAAAAATATAGCCACCTGAGTGCACCGTATGACTTACATCTGTGTATCTATGTTCTTTTTCTATTGTTTCCATGAAAATATGTTTGTTTATTAATTGTTTTGCTATTTTTTGTAAGAAGAATGAGTTCTAAGAACTTCTTTTTTTAACATAGAACAACTTTATTATTTTTTTTATTAATTACACTTTATTCACTTTGTATCCCCCCTGTAGCTCCCTCCCTCCTCCCCTCCCAATCCCTCCCTCCCCTTTCTCCATGTATGCCTCTCCCCAAGTCTAAGAACTTCTTTTCAACCATCTTCCTGGAGTCATTACCTTTACAAATGACCCAGTAGTGGGGGCAGGGGGAGGTTGTAGGTATAAATTGATAGCTGCCATTCTACTATCATCTGAGAAACCCCTGAAGGGCAAACATATAGCCTAGCTATCCTCTTGTCTTGCTACCATAGAGACAACAAATACCTGAAGACCCAAGAGGTATCTATTCAAAGGAAGAAATAAATTTATTTTAGGATTTGGTGAAGGGTGAAGTTTTGGTAAACTTTAAATGTAGCAGTGATCAACTGACTAACAGTAAAGAGGAGCTCTAGAGGGGTCAAAGCAAGCCTGGCACAGGCTTGAAATCCTCAAAGAAAATAACAAACACACAATGTTCAACTTCAATATCCTTTCAGTTCTGCACCAAACGATACTCTATTTGCCCCTTTCTTTTTTAACCAGGAGTAAAACCTAAATTTCAGTGCCTCATTTTGTTGCTGAATTGACATAACAGAAAGAATAACTAAAGCTTTAAAAAAATCTGCAAGTATTACATATAGAACAATGTGTTTACTATATAATCCAGTCACATAGGACTATGCTATTTTTCTGTCAGTTTGGGTTCTTTCTGTAAACAAAATTGAATCCTGAGTTGCAATTTTAGTGCTAATATTGCAGCTGGATAAAAACATGTATAACTCAATTAATTATGACAAAATAAGCACAACTACATGGCTACTTCACTTCTCAGCTTAAAAAATAGAAGACATCCTAAAGATACCTGAAAAAACAGGGCCAGATGAAAGGGGATGAGGTCCTCCCCAATCCGTGGACTTGGAAAGGGGCAGGGAGCTGAGGGAGGGAGGGTGGGATTGGGAGGGAATAAGGGAGCTGGATACAGCTGGGATACAGAGTTAACAAAATGTAACTAATAATAATAAAATAAAATAAAAAAGAAAAAATAAAATAATAAAAGAAAATACAGTCAAAAAAATAAGACATCTCAAACTGCATGGTATTGGCATAAAAACAGAAAGGAGGATCAATGGAACCGCATAGAAGATCCAGAAATAAACCCACACACCTATGAATACTCGATATTTGACAAAGAAGCCAAAACCATTCAATGGAAAAAAGACAGCATCTTCAACAAATGGTGCTGGTCCAACTGGATGTCCACATGCAGAAAAATGAAAATAGATCTATATTTATCACCCTGCACAAAACTAAAGTCCAAGTGGATCAAAGACCTCAACATAAAACCAGATACTCTAAATCTGTTAGAAGAAAAAGTGGGGAACAGCCTAGAACTCATTGGCACAGGAGACAACTTCCTGAACAGAACACCAACAGCACAGGCTCTAAGAGCAACAATCAATAAATGGGACCTCATGAAACTGAACAGCTTCTGTAAAGCAAAGGACACTGTCATCAAAACAAAACGCCTGCCTACAGATTGGGAAAGAATCTTCACTAACCCTTTATCTGACAGAGGACTAATATCGAGTATATACAAAGAACTAAAGAAGCTGAAAAGCAGCAAACCAAGTAATCCAATTAAAAAATGGGGAACAGAGCTAAACAGAGAATTCTCGACAGAGGAATATCGAATGGCAGAGAAACACTTAAAGAAATGCTCATCCTCATTAGCCATCAGGGAAATGCAAATCAAAACGACCCTGAGATATCACCTTACACCCATCAGAATGGCCAAAATGAAAAACTCAAGGGACAACACATGCTGGAGAGGTTGTGGAGAAAGGGGAACCCTCCTCCACTGCTGGTGGGAATGTAAACTGGTACAACCACTCTGGAAATCTATCTGGCGCTTTCTAGGACAGTTAGGAATAGTGCTTCCTCAAGACTCAGCTATACCACTGCTAGGTATATACCCAAAGTTTGCTCAAGTACACAAAAGGGATATTTGCTCAACCATGTTTATAGCAGCTTTATTTGTAATAGCCAGAACCTGGAAACAACCCAGATGTCCATCAACAGAGGAATGGGTACAGAAAGTGTGGTATTTTTACACAATGGAATACTACTCAGCAATCAAAAAGGAGGAAATCATGAAATTTGCAGGCAAATGGTGGAATCTAGAAAAGATCATCTTGAGTGAAATATCCCAGAAGGAGAAAGACAAACATGGTATATACTCACTTATATAGACCTATAAGATATAATAAACATAATGAAATCTATACACCTAAAAAAAATAATCAAGAGAGCGGACATGGGGTAAGATTATCAATCCTCGTTTTGAAAGACAGATGGGATACGCATTGAACACTGACAGGAGTCTACTGAGCGAATTGGAAAGACTCTAACTAGTGGTGTTTTCAAAGCAAAGACTCGTGACCAAACCTTTGGCAGGGTGCAGGGAATCATAAGAAAGAAGGGGAGTTAGACTGATGAGGAAAGGATAGGAGCTCCACAAGGACCAAAGATATCTGGGCACAGGGTCTTTTTTGAGACTGACATGCAACCAAGGACCATGTATGAATGTAACCTAGAACCTCTGCTCAGATGTAGCCTGTGGTAGCTCAGTAACCAATTGGTTTCCCATAGTGAGCAGAACAAGGACTATTTCTAACAGGAACTCAATGGCTGGCTCTTTGGCCTCCCCACCCCCCAAGGGAGGAGCAGTCCTGTTAGGCCACAGAGGAGAGCTTTGCAGCCAGTCCTGAGGATACCTGATAAAACAGGATCAGATGAATGGGGAGGAGGTCCCCCCTATCAGTGGACTTGGCAAGGGGCACGGTGGAGAGGAGGGAGGGAGGGAGGGACTGGGAGGGAATGAGGGATCGGGACACGGCTGGGGTACATAGTTAATAAAATGTAACTGATAAGAAAAAAAATAAAATACGAAAAAAATAGAAAAAAAAAGACATCTCATGCTCTGAAGATACAGTTCCCTGAGCTTCTTTCCCATACCATCAGCTTCTGATACTATGATGTTTAATATTTTAATGATGAAATCATTTCAGCTTGTAATCTTTATCATATCTTTTCTTTGTTATTATTGTATAACACCCTTGGACAATATACAACCAAGAAAAAAAAAACCCTTAAGGATGTAGCAGTTTGTACCTAAAATCCCAGCTTTTTCAGATGTAAATGGAGGATTATGAGTTCAAGGTTAGTGTGGTCTATATAGGGATATCCAGTCTTAAATTAAACCAAGCCAAACCCAAACAACCTCTCAGAGATTGCATTACATCTATCTATCTATCTATCTATCTATCTATCTATCTATCTATCTATCTATCTATCTATCTATAATCCTTTTCAAGTTATGAGTTAGGGAATTTTAGTAAAAACAGAAAATCATGTTGAAAAGGTTGAATTTTAGAAACTATGTAATATTTTCTTGCACAAGAAAGAAAAAAAGCAGAGATTTACTCATGAGCATAGAAATGCCACAGAAGTGATTACCCAATGACCCACTGAAATTAAGAAATAACCCAATTTAAAAGTGGGGTACAGATATAAACAAAGAGTTCTTTTTTTCCTTTTTAAAGTTTTTTTTTCTTCATGATTTATTCATTATATATTCCCCTCCCTCAACTCCCCCAGTCCCACCCTTCCTCCCTCTTCCCCCATCCCCTTCCCCTAGTCCACTGAAAGGGGAAGTTCTCCACCATTGCCATCTGCCTAAAGCTTGTTATGTCTCATCAGGACTGCCTGGATCCTCTTCCTCTGTGGCCTGGCAAGGCCGAATCACCAGGGGTGAGTGGTCAAAGAACAGTCAACCCAGTTCATGATAAAGGCAGCCCCTGCTCACCACACTTGGAGATCCACATGGAGACTGAGCTGCCAATTAGCCACATCTGAGCAGAGGGTCTCCATGCAAGGTCCTCAGTTGGTACATCACTCTCTGAAGGACTCCCTGGGCTCAGATCTTTTGGGTTTGTTGGTCTCCTTGTGGGGCTCCTGTCCCCTCCATGTCCCTCTAATCTCACCCCTCTCATCCTCCATAAGACTCCCTGCGCTCTGCCCAATGTTTGGTCCTGAGTCTCAGCATCTGTTTTGATCCTCTGTTGGGTGACTCCTTTCAGAGGACCTTCTATAGTAGACTGCCATCCTGTTTCCTCTCTTCCACCGCTTCTGGTGTCTATCCTGTTTGACATTCTGAATGAGATTTAAGCATCCTCCCTAGGGTTCTCCTTAGCGTTTAGCTTCTTTAGGTCTGTAGATGGCTGTTCTATATTATAAGGTTAATATTCACTTATTAGTGGGTGTATACCATGCTTGGGTTACCAGAAACAGAAAGAATGATCAGAAGAGATCAGGATGATCTCTTCTAATTCCATCCATTTACCTGCAAATTTCATGATTTCCTTGTTTTTAATAGCTGAGTAGTATTCTATTGTGTAGATGTACCACAATTTCTGTATCCATTCCTCTGTTCAGGGACATTTAGGTTGTTTCCAGATTCTGGCTATTAGAAATAAACCTGCTATGAACATAGCTGAGCAAATGTCCTTATTGAATAGTAGGGAATCTTTTCAGTATATGCCCAGGAGTGGTATAGCTGGATCTTGAGGTAGTGCTATTCCCAATTTTCTGACAAAGCTCCAGATTGATTTCCGAAGTGGTTGTACAAGTTTGCACTCCCACCAGGAATGGAGGAGGGTTCCCCTTTCTCCACATCCTCTCCAGCATGTGTTACCACTTTTCACTTGAGTGTTTGATCTTAGGCATTCTGATAGGTGTAAGATGGAATCTCAGAGTTGTTTTGATTTGCATTTCCCTGATGACTAAGGATGTTGAGCATTTCTTTAAGTATTTCTCTATTCTATATTCCTCAAAGAGAGAATTCCTGACAGAGGAATCTCTAAATGGCCAAGAAGCACTTAAAGAAATGTTCAACATCTATCCATGAAGGAAATGAAAATCAAAATGACCCTGAGATATCACTGTATACCCATCAGAATGGCAAGATAAAAAAAAAAAAAAAAAAAAGAAAAAAAAAAACTCAAGCAACAATTCATACTGTCAAGGATATGCTGCAGAGGGAACACTCTTCCCTTGCTGGTGGGAGTGAAAACTTGTACAGATACTTTGGAAATTAATTTTGTGGTTTCTCAGAAAATTGGGAATAGATTTACCTCAAGACCCAGCTACACCATTCCTAAAGGCATATACCTAAAGGACAATCCACCATAACACAATGACATTTGCTCAACTATGTTTATAGCAGCTTTATTTGTAATAGCCAGAAACTGAAAACAACCTAGATGTCCCTCACCTGAAGAATAGATAAAGAAAATGTGGTACATTTACACAATGTAGTATTACTCAGCATTTCATCAGCTCCCTCCAAGGGACAGGTCAGCAGAGGTATAGGATATGGTACTTCTTGAGAGATCCCCCAACACACAAACAAGGAGGTACAAATTGATGTAAGTTGGCAATTAACACTCTCATCACACCATTATCGTCTTAATATTGGCTCAGAGGCCTGTGTTTCCCTGGTTCTGAGGGAAACGAGACTAATGAACAGTCACTTGTTCATCCTAAGACCTGCAGTGCTTGGAGAATGCGCCTGACGTATTTTTACAATGATATACCTTTTGATCTCTTCTACCTTCTTATTTCTGCTTCTCGATCTCTGTGTGTAATATTCTTTACTTTTAACATCCATGATAATCTTCTGGTTGTCTAGGGGACAGATGAGTGTACGTAAACTGATAGAGGAATTTAATCACTAATATTTCTTAAGTAGTATGTTAAACAGGAATAAGTTAGAGCACTTTCTGTGAATTTCAAGGATGTGAACTCCTCCCTGGTCTAGACTCAAGGAGGATGTCCTTAGGATCAGAACTGATGAAAAACATTTGTCTTTTTATTCATTCTGATGTGAGTAAAGATTGAATTGGACCTTTGGATAGATGAGTACCACTCCTATGAGTGGGTCACTGTTCTGTGACTTTGTATCAACAAGGACAAATCAGGGAATTTTTGGAAAGGATCCTAAAAGAATTTGATACTTTTGGTCTATGATGTCAAAGTAAAGTATTACAGTTTCTACATAAGAGAGGACAAGAATCTTACCATGTGCCCATGGAGAGGCTCAGAAGCAGCCAGTGGGGCTCCAGCTCAACCAAATCTGTGGGTTCATCCTTGTAAGATCCCAAGCCAAGACCCAGCTAAACTACAGTTAGAATCCTGACCTATGGAAACACACCTGAAACATGTTATTTTAACTTCTGTTTATAGAGCTGATTACAGTGCAACAAAAACTAAAACAGACATTTTCAAATAAAGAACCTCAACAGGAGACCTACCTACTCCACCAGGCTTGTAACAGGTCAGTTTGTACCGGGAGACAGAAGGGAACCCAGCAACACAGAATTCCAGAGCATTTAACACAAGCATTATGCCATCTAGACCCCGGAAATACTTTCACAATAGAGGACCGTCAAGACTGGCGGGTATAGTTCCAAATGCTTGCTACTAATTGCCACAGAAAAGAGAAGAGGCATAGACCTGGAGTATGGAAACTTGGCACCTCATACAGCTGTATCTTAGGTCAATATAATAGAGAAAAAGAGATTGTTCTGTGAATACAGTATTTTTCCAAATTAACTAAACTCGACAAAAGTAGCTTAGCAATGTCATTGCTATAAAAATAAGACATCAAAGAGAATAAGGCTGTAAAGGGTTTGAAAGTGTAAACTTTCAAAAATGCTGCAGAATCACGTAACTCTACCAGCAATTTCTAGACTGTCCAAGGCCAATTTCCGCTTTTGATTTTAGAAGGAATAACACTATCTACTAGTATGTGTTTTGAAATTAATGCAAGCAGCGATGCAATGATTTCTAGTATTCGATTGCTGTGAACTTCTCATTTAGCCTTATCTAGAGGAGGGAAAAATGAGAGGAAGACTTGACATCTAAATATTTTCATCACTTCTAGCTTTTCAAAATGATCCAGCCATTGAAGAATCTTGTTAAAGCCAAGTCCTCAGATGTGCGTCTACCATGTATCTATGAATACATGAAGCACTGACCATTAGAGTGAATATACTTGTGGAGCATTTAACCGACATCAGATGCTACTGCAGTTGAGGAAGATGAATGAAAACCGTCAAGCTGAAGGCGCTGTTGAAGATCCCTGTCAGAGCAGTGGCAAACAGGGCTGACGATGTTCCATCCTCAACTGCCTTAGACCTGAAAAGGATTGAAAATCAATTACACAGTTCATCCACATTCTCAGGAAGGCCACTGTCTATCACTGTAGGCTCCCCACTCTTTTTCCAAAGACTTATTTCTAGAGCCACCTGTTTCTGTCTTTGCTCTAGTCTCCTCTCAGATCTGTTGTCTAAAATGTGAACCTGTTTCTTCCCAGATTGAGTTCTTCAGATGACACTTTGGTACAAAGGATAAACTCTAAACTTAGTGTGAACATCAAAGTTTGTGCACTGGAGCTGGACAGCCTGGTTGTCTGTATGTTAAACTTGATTTTAGACTGTTTTAAAGTGATACCTTAATACTCAAGCGACTTTAATGAAACTGCTTGATTACCATCTTCTTCAGCACATTTCTAATTAACCAATAAAATTAATTCATGTGAATGAATTCAACAGTCTCAGGGGGAAAATAACATGTGGATTTTTCCTTCCAATAGCCCTGGATTTGGACTTGAGTGTTCCTCCAAGACCCCATTTCACAGTCCTGGTACCCACTGCGGTGCTGTTGGGTAGGTGTGAAACTTTAAGGAAGTGGCTTTAGTGGGAACATCAGAGACACACAGGTGGCATGCCCTCAAAACGAAAAGCCGCAACTAACATCCTTCCTCCTTTCTCTGTCCTCCCAAATATGAAGTCAACAGTTTGCTCCACCATGGTCTTCTGCCACGAGGTGCTGGCCTCCCCACCCCCAATGAAAATCACGTCGATGGATGCTTCTTAAACTGTGAGTTTCAAAAATGAAAACAAAAACAAACAAAAAACCCACACAACTTTTGTTTTTCATTTTGCTAGTTCTTTCAGAATTTCATACAATGTATTTTGATCATATTCAGCTTTTGCCTCTGCTTCTCCAGAGCCACTCTGTCATCTCTACCCACCAATGTTTGTGTACTTGTTCTTATATCTGTGGTTTTACCACACAAAGGAGGAAAAGGCTCATCTCTCAACTTATCAGAGAAGCTTCCTTTCACAGTTGTTAGCAGTTAACACAGAGACCCATAACTGATCAGTGTGTAAAGGATAGGAAACTGAAGACTTCCAAGCTCTAAATGGGCTATCTATACCACACCCCCTTCTTCCAAGATTCAGGGATCACTGTGAAAGAGGGAACAGAGAAATTGAAAGAGTTAGGGGAGGTGGATGACTGCAAAACTTCTCTCTTTGTAAGTTAGTTGTATGGCGATTTGCCATACTGATGGAAAGCTGGAAACTGGAAACATACAAAACTTATAATGTGGAAATATGATTGAAATTTATAAAATGAAGGCTGGGACTTGAGAGGTTGGGTCAGTGCTTAAAAGGTTTGCTGCTCTTTCAGAGGGCCAGAATTCAGGTCCCAGTACCCATTTCTGTAGATTCACATCTAAGAGGGCTTCTGCAGAAATGCATGCACACATACACAGACAGACTCACCAACATATAAATAAAAAAATAATAAAATAAATTATTTAAATAAGGAAAAATTACATGTAATTCGATGCTCTTAATTATAATTCTAATTAAACTCAGTATTATTCAAAATATTGTTCATTTAAACACAGAGGAAAAATAACATTAATCATGCTGTGTGGGCACTTGTCTTGATCTGAAACCCTTTATCATAATTAAATAATTAAAGGGATGAGTTTTATTAAGATTAAAATCAGCACAAGAATGGAGAGATCCCACATTCTGCAAACATAAAGAAAAAGATTTGAACTAAGTGGTTGACATTACTATTACTTAAGTGTGAATAAAACTTACAGAGCAAACATCTAAAACTAACACTAATTAAAACTAATTAAATCTATCAGAAATTCAGCAAGATAGCCAGTAAAAACATTCTATAAAGAAATTGTGTGTATATTTAAATAATAATTGTTCATTTGACTGTTTAAAAATTAAACTGAAAAAAACTGTTTAAAAATGTAGTCTCTGTGAGCCTCATGGGACTCACAGAGACTGAACCACCAACCAAAGGGCATGCATGGGCTGGATCTAGGTCCCCTACACATATGTAGAAGATGTGCAGCAGATGTGCAGCTTGGTCATCATGTGGGTCCCCTAACAATGGGAGCAGGGGCTGTCTCTGACTCTGTTGCCTGCCTTTGGATCCATTTCCCCTAGCTGGGCTGCCTTGTCTGGCTCAGAGGGAGAGGATGTTCTTAGTTCTGCTTTGACTTGAGGTGCCAGGGTGGGGTGGTACCCCCTGGGGGCCTCCCCTTCTGTGAGGAGGAGAGGGGGGAGTAAAGGGAGTGGGAGGAGGGCAGCATAAGGATGGGACTGGGAGGAGAGGAGGGAGGGGGCTGGAATCAGGCTGTAAACTGATGGAAGGAAGGAAGGAAGGAAGGAAGGAAGGAAGGAAGGAAGGAAGGAAGGAAGGAAGGAAGGAAGGAAGGAAAGAAGGATAGAAGGGAGAAACGAAGGAAGGAAGAAATAGAAACACTTACTTATGTAGCAAAATATTTACAAAGCGTCTCTGAGTAGTATCATTAGGAAAGAATGTGAAAGACATATAATGAAAGTGTCTGAAGTAAACATGGGGAAAGCAGAAAAATAATTATTTTACAGATGACTTTTGAAAACACACTGTGAAGGTGATTAAAGGAAGTGTGTATATACTTCTTGGTATCTAACAAAGGCTCACTGGGTGGTGCCCACCTTTCAGAGCCGGAGTGGCACAGCAGTTAACACTTAGACCTCTCAGTTCCTAGGAGAGGCTTCAACGTGAGTAGAAGTCACAGACTGGAAACACCCTATTCTGTGGTCATGAAACGGAAGTGAAAAGGAGGTTAGAAAAGCAAAGTGGTCAGTGTGTTGTTCCAGAGGCAGATTGATTATTTCTCAACCCTAGCTCCTGTATTTGACACTTTGAAGGCCTAGATTTTTTTCACTCACACGGTGATGTGCGAGGGATTGTCTTGCAGGGATTGTCTGAGATGAAACTGCACAATGAAATGGTTAGTAGAGTGTTTATAGCACAATACACACTCGAGAAAAGCTATTATGTGCGTTGGTACTGCTAGATAACATAGTTGTATGCCACATCCCAAAGTGGGTTCCCATCTGTAACAGTCAGTCTTAAATGTGAGGCTGGTCAAGCTGAAACTCTAAACTTCCATTCTCCTTGCCACCCTTTGCATGACTTCTCTGATTCTTCCTTTCTTTTTTATTATTAGTTACATTTTATTAACTGTATCCCAGCTCTATCCTGCTCCCTCATTCCCTCCCAATCCCACCCTCTCTCCCTCATCTCCTCCCTGCCCCTTTCCAAGTCCACTGATTGGGGAGGACCTCCTCCCCTTTCATCTGACCATGTTTTATCAGGTATCTTCAAGACTGGCTGCAAAGTCATCCTCTATGGCCTAGCAGGACTGCTCCTCCTTTGGGGGGTGGGGAGGTCAAAGAGCCTGTCATTGAGTTCCTGTCAGAAATAGTCCCTGTTCCCCTTACTATGGGAAACCAATTGGTTACTGAGCTACCACTACCATGGGCTACATCTGAGCAGAGGTTCTAGGTTATCTCCATACATGGTTCTTGGTGGAGTGTCAGTCTCAGAAAAGACCCTGTGCCCAGATATATTTGGTCCTTGTGTTGCTCCTATCCTTTCCATGTCATACGAACTCCCTCTTCTTTCATATGATTCCTTGCACTCTGCCAAAGGTTTGGCTATGAGTCTTACTATCTGCTTTGATACACTGCTAGGTAGAGTCTTTCAGAGGCCCTCTGCAGTAGGCTCCTGTCCTGTTACTTGTTTTCTCCTATGTCCAATGCACATCGCATTTGTCTTTCTAAGTGAGGGTTGATCATCTTACCCCGTGTCCTCTTTCTTGTTTATCTTCTTTAGGTGTATAGATTTCATTATGTTTATCATATCTTATAGGTCTATATAAGTGAGTATCTACCATGTGTGTCTTTCTACTTCTGGGATACTTCACTCAGAATGATCTTTTCTAGATCCCATCATTTGCCTGCAAATTTCATGATTTCCTTGTTTTTGATTGCTGAGTAGTATTCCATGGAAAAAAGACAGCATCTTCAACAAATGGTGCTGGTCCAACTGGATGTCTATATGCAGAAAAATGAAAATAGATCCATATTTATCACCCTGCACAAAACTAAAGTCCAAGGGGATCAAAGACCTCAACATAAAACCAGATATTCTAAATCGGTTAGAAGAAAAAGTGGGGAAGAGCCTAGAACTCATTGGCACAGGAGACAACTTCCTGAACAGAACACCAACAGCATGGGCTCTAAGAGCAACAATCAATAAATGGGACCTCATGAAACTGAAAAGCTTCTGTAAAGCAAAAGACACTGTCTTGTCATCAGAACAAAATGACAGCCTACAGATTGGGAAAGGATCATCACCAACCCTATATCTGACAGAGAGCTGATATCCAGAATATATAAGGAACTAAAGAAGTTAAACAGCAATAAATCACGTAATCCAATTAAAAAATGAGATACGGAGCTAAACAGAGAATTCTCTGTAGAGGAATATAGAATGGCAGAGAAACACTTAAAGAAATGCTCAACATCCTTAGCCACCAGGGAGATACAAATCAAAACAATCCTGAGATTTCACCTTACACCCATCAAAATGGCTAAAATCAAAAACTCAAATGACAACACATGCTGGAGAGGTTGTGGAGAAAGGGGAACCCTCCTTCATTGCTGGTGGGAATGTAAACTGATACAACCGCTTTGGAAGTCAACCTGGCACTTTCTCAGACATTTAGGAATAGTGGTGCTTCCTCAAGACCCAGCTATACCACTGCTAGGCATATACCCAAAATTTGCTCAAGTACACAACAAGATCATTTGCTCAACCATGTATGTAGCAGCTTTATTTGTAATAGCCAGAACCTGGAAACAACCCAGATACCCATCAATGGAGGAATGGATACAGAAATTGTGGTACAGCTACACAATTTACTTCTCTGATTCTAATCTAATCTACCAATTAGAAATGTATTTTCCTGCTTCTGCTAATAGATGTCAGGATGGCTGATCCAGGAGTCTTCAAGGCTTCTGTCTCCACTTCATATCTCATGGCAAGAGCAGAGACTACAGAAGGGCCATGTCCAATTTTGCCTAGGTTCTGGAGATCCAAGTTCAGGTCCTCACAACTTTTCCAGCAAGTGTTTCCCCGCAGATTTGATAACCAAGATGAAATGTCCTAAACCTCAGAATAAGAAACAGGCTGAAAGTGCTGTGGAATGCCTACCCCTGACACTATGAACAATTCTCTGCTAAGCTTGTAGACAGGAGCCTGTCAGAGTTGACCTCTGAGAGACTCTACCCAGCAGTGCCTCAAAATAGATGCTGAGACTCACAGCCAAACATTAGGGAGTCTGGTGAAAAAGTGTGAGGAAAGAGAAAAAGATGTGGAGGTGACAGGAGCTGTACAAGAAGACCATCAGGGCCAACTAGACCGGACGCAGCGGGGCTTGCTGAGACTGAAGCATCAACCAAGGACCATGCATGAACTAGATTTAGACCCCTACAAAGATATAGCAGATGGTCTGCTTAGGCGTCATGTGTGTCCTCTAGTAAGGGAAGTGGGGACTGAATTGCACATGGACTCATTTGCCAGCTTTGTGATCACTTCCCCCTGGTGAGGTTGCCTTGTTAAGCCACAGGGGAAGAGGACATGCTCAGTCCTGATGCAACTTAATGAGCTGGGGTGGATGGGAAAGGGAGTTTCCTTTTTCTGAGGAATAGGGGAGGGGGAAGGAGGCAGGGAGGACACTGGGAGGAGAGGAGGCATGGGGCTACAACCAGGATATAAACTGGGTAAAAAATAAACTAATTAATAAAAAAGAAATTAGACGTTTATTTGTCACCATCATATTTATCTTAATAATAACTTTGTGCTAAGTGTTCAGTATTCTCATGTTCTTATAAGCACCTTTTAACATGAGCAATAATACCTTTAAAACTGAGTTTCAGCAGAATGAATTAATATGTCTGTCCTGTTCCCTTCCCCAGGGCTGAGGACTTCCTGCCTCTCAGGATTACCTCCCCAGGCAGCAGAAGTTAGCTGAGAATTCAGAGCATGTATTTTTGTCCACCACCTCCCTCTTGTGGCTTAGTTAAACATATCATGTTAATGTTGGCCATTAAGGAAAGGAAGCAGAAAGCAGTGGGTTGGTTACAAACATCCATTGTCTTCCTGGCACACAAATCACTACCTTTCCTCAGATCATAATTTCTCATATTTTAGTGTAAGAAACTATATATGAAGAACTCTAACTCCCTTCCCCATCCACTGTTCTATATTTATAGCATTTGTCTCACATCTCTCAAGTATAACCTAGTCCCAGCACCTCTATATTATAAGGTGTGTGTATGTGTGTGTGTGTGTGTGTGTGTGTGTGTGTGTGCGTGTGCATGTTTCAAACAACTTGTCAACGAGCTTCTTCTTGACTTTAGCTTTGCATCTAACAGAAATGGAAAAAAATATATGCAGTGCTAAGTTCAGCAGTACATCACATAGGAGGGCAATCAAGGCCCTTAAGGACATTTTCTCACCTCAGAAAATGTTTTTAAAAGACCAATAAATACAGGATCGAATGCTAGATGCTAGGTTTTTTGGTTCTACACTCACGTGCATTTGTCTTGTGCCAGACTGAATAAACTCAGTAACGAAAGTGCAGAAGATGGCAGGAATGGTGAGACAGGATAAAAGAATCCTCACTGAGACACCTCTCCCATATCCTGCTGTTGCCCGCACTCATGAAGATGCTGCAGCTTTGGTTCTGCAGGAATGGCCCCTTCATGTGCTTCAGAAGCTCACAGGTGGGGTAGATGTTGGGGTGGGCCAGCTCAAATCATGGATCTGGGCCTAGAGTGGTTTGGAGAAATCTCTCTTTCTCTCTCTCTCTCTCTCTCTCTCTCTCTCTCTCTCTCTCTCTCTCAACACACACACACACACACACACACACACACACATACACACACACACACACACACACAAAATATATTAGGAGAGATCTCCTACCTTACACTGTGGGTGTGGACTGACAGTAATGTAAGACTCTAGGGCTGTTAATCCACTCCTTTTATCCTACAATGCTGTTTTCACTTTTTCTTCTTCCTTGCCCTTTCCTCCAGTTCTTGAATTCACTTTATTGTTTGACGGCTTGAACTGAAGATCAGTGGTTCTCCAGGAATCCTCCAGGCTTTCAGTGCAGTTAGTACAGCTCAGGCACCCAGTCTGTGGACTGAACAACCAGAGAGTCCTGTCTCTGCTGTAGGAAGACCCTGGTTACCCTAACAATATGGGGTGAGCCAACCTAAGAACCCCCCTACACACACACACACATAGACACACACACATTCTTTTAGTCTGGGTCCTCTAGAAAGCCCTAACTAATACAGTATAAATTATAAATAAATATAGAATTCTTGGAATATAACTGAAGCAGCAAACCTGTGGAATAATAAGGATTAATGAATAACATAAGGAAGTATTTGGTTAGTGGTAATAAAAATAATTATAATTTTTATTGATTCTTTGTGAATTTCACATCATGCACTCCAATCCCACTCATGTCCCGGTCCTTCTGTATCTGCCCTCCACCCTTGAAATGAAAAAACAACAAACAAACAAACAAACAAAAAACCATATTGCCATGGAAGCTGTGGTGTGTCATAGTGTGTCATACAGTATACCCATTTGTCCAAACAGCTTTATTTGAAAATCTTCATTACAATGGTTCTTGTTCAAGGTCTCTGGCTTCTGCTATGCCATCACTACTGGACCCTCACTGATCTGGGCCTAGAGTGGTAGCTGAGTTGGTCAGCTCACCAGCTCTCCTTCACTCACACTGCCAGGACCAACTCTCCTGGGCTGCTCAGGTGAGGACCAGGGTCAGCTCTCCTAAGTGACAGATTTGGGGCAGGGCAGGGCTTGCTCTCCCATGTCCATGCCACCAGAGTCAGCCCATCAGAGTAGTTCAGGTGATAGGCAGAACTGGATCTCCTGTACCTACATCACCACTGGATGATGGACAGGGCCAGTTCAGCACTATTTTCCAACACTGACATGACCTCAAGTGGCAGCCCAGATCAGAGATGTCCACACAGCCTTTGGCAGTAACACAGCCAGGGCTGTTGACCCAGACCCCTGCTGCAATAGGGTCACCTGCACTGCATCAGTGGTCATGCAGGCCAGTCACACCAGGCTGTTCCTTTTGGCCTTTGTGCCTCCTATTCCACCTCTTGTCATAGTGCACCAACGACTCAGATTTTGTTTTTCTCCCATCTCACCGTATACTTGCCCATTGTAGTGGTGGTGGGCCAGGCCTATGGCCTTTAGCTTTCTTTATCATTTTTAAGCTCATAGAAAAATAACTTGAAAAAAACTATCAGAACTATGTGTTTTAATTTTTAAATCAGTATCATTTCTGACTGTGTTTCTAAATACATATTCTTATATCCTCAGGTAACTATAGCTCTTCTCTCTCATCAGAGAAGCTTCTTGTTGCAAAACATGGAGACTATTACAGATATCTACAACTAGTTAAAATGCAGAGTGCAACTAGCTATAAAGTACTATACACACATTTTATATCTATAACCCAATCCCTACACTGAAGCCTTAAGAGACATTATGGAAGAGGGGACAGAAAGAATGAAAGAGACAGAGGTTCAAAACACTTTCTGTTAGATGATGCTTTTTAGACATGACAGGAAAACTACACCCATGAAATTTCAATGTTACAAGTGCCTAAACAATACCAACAAAACATCACCAGTTGATACACCAAAGTAATAGGGGAAATTTTATAAGATGTGATCCCTAGATAAAGGGCTCCAGGCTATCAATTGGTCTTTTCCAGAAACAAGCTCCCTTATAGGTTATTAGCTCTAAACATATATACATATGAGCATATTCAGTAGACTCAATAGGTTTTGTGTGTGTGTTATAATAATAATAATTAAGGAAGAAGTCATGAATTTAATAGGGAATGAGGGACACTGGAGAAGTTTAGGGGGAGAAGATTAGAAATGACATATACTTTCATATAAAATACTTTAAAATTGACTTTTTAATTAAAAATGAAATAGAATTTACAAAGTGTCTCAAAAAAGAAAGGGCTTAGGGTAATGTTTCTAAAGTGTGGCAAAAAACCAGCATGAGTTTTGTGAAGCAATATTTTAGGAAAGAAAGGGCGAGAGGAAAGTCAAGGACTTAAAGGTCTAAATAAATCCATAACTCTTGCTATCAGTCCTGCTCAAAATAGAAGACAGTACAGGACAGGGTGACTCAAGACTGACAGTAGACCTTGAAGCATATTAATCCTTTGGGGAACTCCACTAATGCTCACACCATGGTTCCCAGAATAACAGCACTGCTGTCTCTTGAAATTATGGCTGAAGTGTAAACTCTTTGGCTCTAACCCAATCTAAGATCCAGGAATTCTGTGGGTTCCATTTGCCTTTCATAAGCATTCTAGATGTTTCAAATACATACTTAAGGCTGATATCAGGCACAGAAGAATCTTCTACAAAGCTAAAAGCATTCTCAACTTCCCAATGATACTCTATTATGAGAAACCTACCAGAGAAGACCACTCAGACTTTTATAGTTTACAGCCAATTAAAAGCCTTTATTCCAGCAGGTTGGGACTATAATTATTTATTTGGTACCCAAGTGTAGAGATGAGTGTTTGTATTAAGGGACTTTTAAATGGAAAAAAAAAGTCACATCCTGTTCACTTCCTCAGCAGCTGCAGTGGGAGGTTTTGTGCAAGCAAGCAGTTTAGCAGAACATAAACTAAGCAGTAGGCTGGAGGGAGATATTTTGCACAAGCAGGAAGTTTAACAAAAAACAAGATAAATTAGCTGGTTCATTTTGATCTCAAATTCCTAGAATAGAGTTGGGTAATTTTCCATTTGGCTTTCTATCAAGGAGATCAAATTCTAGTCAAACCTAAAATGGCTCTGACAAGAACAAGATGGAGGAATCTCTCCACTGTCTTGACCTGTCACAAATTCAGTTTAATTAATACAATGTATCTGATAATGGATCCCATCTATTTTACATTTTCAGGGGGGGGGATTTCACTTCTCAGACAGGATTAAGAGACAATCCTCAAGAAAGACCATTTTGCTTCCTCCTCCACTCTTTCAGTTAAAGAGAAAAGGCACAAATCTTCACTCACACTAATGTCTATTAAGTAAGTTCTAGTCTCAGATCATATGTATTACAAGTGCTTTTGTTTTTAAGCTTTGGTTTTGGACTTTATTTTAATGTAATTGTTTGCTCTACATGTCAATGCTCAATTATTACTCTATTTGCAGGGGGAGAGGGGGGATTCCTTCTTTCTTGAGCCTGGTAGTTAGCATGCTATGTCTCCTACTTTTGGGAGATGCAGAGGAATTAGGAATAGAGGGAAAGAAAACCATAATTTTTTCTCATATTACATGAGAAAAAAAATCTACTTTCAATAAATGGGGGTGGTCAAAGAAGAAAACCAAACCAAGAACCAACTTCTAGGCTACCTTCAGCTCAAGGACACCTCTTTGTTTTCCCAATGTGGCAAAGAGCCACAAATGAACTGTCTTCATAGGCTTAACTCTCTCTCCTTCCCTTCCTTTTAAGAACACTAGCTTCTCTTTGTTATGACCCTTCAGTGGAAGTTACTTTCAACAGTGTAAGAAGTAGATGGTTGGCCGTTGATCCAGAAGCAGCTACTGTGAGGCTTACTTGACCTCTGCATCCATCATCCTTTCCTCCTATCACGTTTACTGATTCTTCCCAGGTCCATGAGTATTTCCCATCTGTAGATCCTTGAGCTTGATTTCTAATCACTTGTGACCTCTGATTCATATCTCACAGGTTTTAGAGCCCTTTGTGGTGCTGACACACACCATGGATTTCTCCTGTTTCAATATTTCTTGTCATTTCTCCTTAGTGCACACATATGCCAGCCCTTGGAAGTCTAGCATTTCCCAGGTCCACAAAAAACATCTGTTCTAGACTGCAGAACTAGTCCAACCATAACTTTGTATGTGTGTATGCATGTGTGTGCTCGTGAG
The DNA here is from genome assembly GCF_907164565.1 of Psammomys obesus. Lineage (NCBI taxonomy): Eukaryota > Metazoa > Chordata > Mammalia > Rodentia > Muridae > Psammomys > Psammomys obesus. The sequence continues at coordinate 24,280,192 of NW_026592510.1, forward strand.
TGCACATATGAACAAGTGTGGGCATGAATGTGGAGGTCAGAGGACAACCTCAACCTCAGATCTTGTTCCTCAGGCATCATCTGCCTTGTTTGTGACAGAATCTCAATGGCCTAGAGCTGGTCAAGTGGGTTAGGCTGGCTGGGCCAAGAGATTTGCCCCTCTCTGCCTCCCCAGCACTGGAATTACAAGCATGTGCCACTATCCCTGCTCCTTTTTTTTTTTTTTTTTTTTTTTTTTTGACAGGCTTCACTGTGTGGACCTTGACTGGCCTGGAACTCACTATATAAACCCCAGACTGACTTCAGACCCATAGAGATCTGCCTCCCTTTGCCTCCGGAGTGGGAATAAAGAAGGCATATGCCACACATCTGTCATGTTCTTTATTTGTTTTTTTTAACATGGACCCTGGTGATGAGACATATGCTTTTGAGGCGAACTACTTTCTCATTTAAGCCATTTCCTCAGTGACTAGCTATTAAGAAAAACAAAAAACAAAAAACCGGCATCATGAAATTTGCAGGCAAATGGGTAGAACTAGAAAATAATGAGTGAGATAACCCAGACCCAGAAAACCGAGCATGGTCTGTATTCACTTATAAGTGGATATTAGCCATAAAGTACAGGATAGCCATTCTACACTCCACAGACACAAAAAAGCTAAGTAACAAGAAGGCCCAAGGGAGGATGGTTGAATCTCACTCAGAAGCAGAAATAAAATGGACATCAGAAGTAGATGGAAGGAAGGAAATGGGTGCCAAAGGGGTGGATAGGGGAAATGGGGGTAGAGATTAGATGTGGAAAGAGCAGGGGGGGAGGGCTGGGAGAGAGAATGTAAACCAGTGGGGAAGGGGCATCTTTAGGAAATGGGATGTTCCTATGAGTCTATGGGGATGACCCTAGCTAAGACTCCTAGCAGCAGGTTCTGGAAGTTGCCATTCCTGTAGCCAGGAGGGACTTCCCCTGGAGGGACTGGGATGCCAATCCACCCACAGAACCTTCAACCCACAATTTGTCCTACCTACAAGATAAGCAGCAGTAAAAATGGAGCAGAAATTGAGAGAATAGCCAATCAATGACTGGCCCAACTTGAGACCCACCCCATGGGACAGAGCCAACCCCTGACACTATTAATGATACTCTGCTATGCTTGCAGAAAGGAGCCTAGCATAACTGTCTTCTGAGAGGCTACATCCAGCAGCTGATGGAAACAGATGCAGAAATTCACAGCTAAACAATAGGCGGATCTCGGGGAGTCTTGTGGAAGAGTCTGGGGAAGGACTGAGGGACCTGGCAGGGTCAAGGACACCAAAGGAAGACTTACAGCATCAACTAACCTTGGCCCATGAGGGCAAGAAAATGTATGGACTGGACCTAAGCTCCCTACACATGTGTAGCAGATGTACAGCTTGTTCTTCATGTGGGTCCCGTAACAATTAGAGCAGGGGCTGTCTCTGACTCTTTCCTAACTTTGGACCCTTGTCCCATAGCTGGGCTATCTTGTCTGGTCTCAGTGAAAAAGGATGCTCTTAGTTCTGCTGTGACTTGATGTGCCAGGGTGGGTTGGTACCCATGGAGAGAGCCTCACCTTCTTTGAGGGAATGGGGGAAGTAGGGTGTGAGGGTGGGATTGGAAGGAGAGGAGAGAGGGGCTGTGAATAGGCTGTTAATTAATTGATTGATTGATTGATTAATTAATTAAATACACTAAAAAATGTGGGGCTCTGCTGGATAAAGTTGGAGTCTGTCCTTTCAAGATAGCCAATAATTTGTGTTCTGTCTATCATGATAGACTCCCTTTTCTCAGCAGGTTTTTAAAAGTCTCCCCTAATCTGGGTGACCTCAGGTAAGGAGAGTCACATAGCCCTCAGGAAAAATTACCAGCCAGACCTTTCCCTGATAAGAAAACTGCTCTAGCAAGAATTTAGGAATTTCTAGCCCACCCTGATAAGGATCTTAGTTTAGCAGTGACCTTCAATTGTTCTTGGAGAGTCCCACCCTACCCCCCCACAAGATAATTAAGTACTATATTTCCTTTCTTGTAATAGGACCATTAGTATCCCTGACCCCCTGGCCCCATCGAATCAAGCACATTCACCCTCAAAATCCCTCCCTCTGCTCAGGGTTTATATGGCCCTTGATTTCACATAAATAAAGACACAAACTTTCACACTCCAAGACAGTCTGATATTCATCTTTTATCCTCCACTGGGCCACATCTCACCTAGGCTGAACTTAGGCCTTGATGGGCCTGGGTCTTGTCAGGTCTGGGCCCTGCTGGGGCCTGCTCCTCACCAGGCTTGTGTCTTGGCTGCAAGCCAACCAGGCAGGGGTTTGGCCCACATCTCTGCCTTGGGTTAGTACAACAGCTTAACCAAGAGCTGTAACCCTTCGGTATCACTATAGGCTTTGGAACACCTGAGCTTCCATTGCCACCAGCAATCTCATTCATGCTAAAAGATACAAACGGTAACACTCTGAAAAGCCTTTACCACACCTTGGTGCACTTAGGCCTCACCCTAATGTGCTCTAGCTGCCCCATACTACATAAGGTAGCCAAGCTCCATGCCCCAGCTGAGATCCAGGCCCCCTTCATATGGAGAATGACAAAAATACATTACTTGTTCCTATTGCAGAGGACCAGAGTTTAATTTCCAGCTACCAAAAGGAAGCAACCACAACGTCCTGTAACTGTAGCTCTGAAAATTGTGATGCCTTCTTCATGTCTCTGGGCATCCACACTCCTGTGGCACACACATATTTACTCATAAATTAAATCTTTTTTTTTTCTACTATCCCAGTAAGGAGATAACCTTAGCACTGAAGTTTGTTGGGCTTATGTCTTCAGGACATGTTTGACAGAGAATCTCCACATATACAACTCTGCTCTCCTACTTCTTTAGTCAGCCTTTCTCACTTGTCTTGGGTATCCTCCAGACCTGAAGACAAGACACCAATGCTCTCCTGAGAAACTGCAGCCCAGCTGCAATTGCCGTGACTGAATGGATACAAAGAGTCCATATCTAGACCCAAGTTTCACCACTGACCACAGACTGAACACATATGTGACAGACATTACATCTTCCCATTTTAAACTTGAACTCCAGCTTCTTCCTATTGATCTTGCCAAGCGCTCGCTGTTGTATGCCCTGTCCTAGCTTCTCTGCTCTACTAACTTCCACATCTTGACTGTTCTACCTAAGGTCCTCTTAGAGCCTTTCTCTGTGGTCATTCCTTATTGTATTTTAAGACATACAATCATTCATTTATCCTATATTTACTATTATTTTTTTTCAAATCAATACATTACACTAGAGACACCTGATATCCATTGCCTCAGCCATGGGAGCAAATTTAATGTCAACAGTGATGTCTATTGGGTCTGCACCAAGAAGATAATCATGATGTCCAACCCTACAGACCAGGTGCATGCACTCCTTCCCTCCCAGAAGCCACAGCATTCCACCACCCACATACATGTATGTGGCTTCATCCTGGTTAACTCTCTTAACTGCTCAGAGCCTTCTTCTATGTCTACAGAATGCAAGTGGCTCGATAGCAGCTCTCCAAGGAATAGAATGAGAAAGCATATACCAAGCTTGATGAACAGTATTTTACAGCACAGGGAAATTCATATCTCCTCCTGTCTCACTCCCATTGCCATACATGGTTACAATGAGCACCTCTGAAACCACTCACACAACTTTCTGATACCCTCTTGGTAGGACAAATAATGAGAGTAATTCATGGCCCGAAACATATGCCCTAATTCTTTATATCCCTCATTATGTGACATTTCATCTTTCTCTCTGTGTGCCCCCATGTACACATAATGCACGCACATGCAAACACAGAGTTCCACCACATAGGAGCGTCTGGGTACAACACCACAAACTTCAGAGACGTTATTTGCTTTCTGGCAACCCTCATGGATTGTTGTAGTTTTACCAGCAACCACCCAGCAGGTGGTAGGTAGCAAAGCATCCTGGGATAAAGTAGCCATTTCTACTTTATTCATACAAGAGAACGGAAAAACCAGAGGCCTGAGTGTTTATATGGATAAGATAGAACATGGGCAGGAGATTCTGTTCATTTCATCTGAGGTCCAAGGACAACAGTCAACTTGTGCTAACACCAGGACAGGGTGAGGAAGGGGTGGAGTCTGAGAGGAGTTAGCTATTACCAGAATTGTTAAGAATCACCTACATATGAATGTTAAGAGGCAGATGGCAATTCTATTTTCCTTTTTCAGTAAGCTTCATGAATCCTCCCTTGGGCCCTCCTTGTTGCTTAGCATCTTAGGGTCTGTGGATTGTAGCATGGTTATCCTGTATTTTGTGAATAATATGTGCTTATAAGCAAGTACACAACCCGGCACAGTGGTGCACACCTATAATCCCCGGACTCAGGGAGGCAGAGACAGGTGGATCTCTATGAGTTTGAGGCCAGTCTGGTCTACAAAAAAAAGTCCAGGACAGTCAAGGCTACACGGAGAAACCCTATCTCAAAACACCTAAAAAATGAGTACATGCTATATTTGTCCTTCTGGATCTGGGTTACTCACTCAGGATAATCTTTTATAGTTCCACTTTTTTTTTTTTTTTTTACTGCAAATTTCATGCTGTCCTTGTTTTTAATAGCTGAGTAATGCTTCATTGTGTAAATGTACCATGCTTTCTTTATCTATTCTCAGTTGAGGGGCATCTAGGTTCTTTCCAATTCTGGATATTGTGAATAAAGTTGCTATGAACATAGCTGAGCAAGTATCCTGGTGGTATGGTGGAACATCTTCTGGGTATATGCTTTGGAGTGGTATATCTGGGTCTTGAGGTAGATCTGTTTCCAATTTTCTGAGAAAAGTTTTCCAAAGTAGCTATACAAGTTTGCACTGCCATAAGCAACAGAGAAGTGTTCCCTTGACAGCATGAGCTTGTGTTTTGATCTTAGACATTCTGACAGGTGTAAGATTAGCTTTTATTTTCATTTCCCTGATGTCTAAGAATGTTGAACATTTCCTTGAATGTTTCTTGGCTGTTAAAAGATTCCTCTGTCAAGAATTCTCTGCTTAGATCTGTACCCCATTTTAATTGGGTTACTTGGTTTGTTATGTCTAGTTTCTTGAGTTCTTTATAGCTACCACTTACCAATATTAAATAAAGATCAGGTAAACAATTTAAATAGACCTATAACTCCTAAGGAAATAGGATCAGTCATTAAATGTTTCCCAACCAAAAAGCCCTGGGCCAGACGGTTTTAGCATATAATTGTACCAGACTTTCAAAGAAGAGCTAGTATCAATACTCCTCAAACTATTCCACAAAATAGAAACAGAAGGAACATTGCCAAACTCATTCTATGAGGCCACAGTCACCCTTATACCTAAATTGACAACAAGACTTAACTAAGAAAGAGGATTTCAAACCAATCTCTCTTATGAACATTGATACAAAAATACTCAATAAAATACTCAAAAACTGATTACAAGAACACATTAAAAACATCATCCATGATGATCAAGTAGGCTTTGTCCCAGGGATGCAGGAATGGTTCAACATACAAAATCCATCATTGTAATCCACCTTATAAACAAACTGAAAGAAAAAAAGGATAATCTCATTTGATGCTGAAAAAACCTTTGACAAAATCCAACACTCTTTTATGGTAAAGTTGGAGAGATCAGGGATACAAGGCACATACCTAAACACAATAAAAGGCAATATACAGCAAGCCAATAACCAACATCAAACTAAATGGAGAGAAACTTAAAGCAATTCCACTAAAATCAAGTACAAATCAAGGCTGTCCACTTTCTCTATATCTATTCAATCTATATCTCTATATCTATCTAATACTTGAAATTCTAGCTAAAGCAATAAGACAACTAAATTTTTTGACTCTTGTACAAGACTGAACACTAGTTCTCTGTTGAAAAGAACTTACTTTCAATTTTAATAGGAGTGAGAGACAGTTACACAGAGAGAATAAGGTTGTCTCTTCATACAGTTTGAAGTTCACATTGTTCCAATATAAATCACAAAGATTATTTGAAATTCAAATGAAAAAATGCTAATTCATAACAGGTTAACTTAGCTTTTTAGTATTATTTCATTTATAAGTCTAATGATAGTTAATCTTTTCAGAGAGCAGAGTTAAAATCTGATGAACTTTCTGACTCATTGCCCAGCTGATGAAATTCTCATTGGCGAATTTTTTTAAAAAAACATTTTATCAGTTTTGTTCAGATTTTTTTCCTTAGTTAACTACTTTTTAAAAAGACTTCACTGTTTTTAATCATCTGTATTGTGTGTCTGTTTACAAGTATATGCATATTAAGCGCAGTTGCCCTTGGAGACCTGAGGACTCAATTCCCTGGGAACTGGAATTAAAGAAGGTGTGAGATCTGATATGAATGCTAAGACCTGAACGAATGTGGGTCCTCTAATTGCAACAATCACTCTTTTTTTCCTCCCTCTATATTTCATTTTTATTTTTATTAATTAGTTTATTCACTTTGTATCCCCCCTGCAGCTCCCTCCCTTCTCCCCTCCCAATCCCATCCTCTCTCCCTCCTTCTCCACCTATATCCCTCCCCACATCCACTGATAGGGAGGTCCTCCTCTCCTTCCTTCTGATCCTAGTCTATCAGGTCTCATCAGGAGTGGCTGCATTGTCTTCCTCTGTGGCCTGGTAAGGCTGCTCCTCCCCTTAGGGGGAGGTGATCAAAGAGCAGGCCAATTAGTTCATTCAGAGACAGTCCCTGTCCCCATTACTATGGAACCCACTTGGACACTGAACTGCCATGGGCTACATCTGTTTTAGGTGCTAGGTTATCTCCATGCATGGTCCTTGTTTGGAGTATCAGTCTCAGCAAAGACCTCTGTGCCCAGATTTTTTGGATCTGTTGCTCTCCTTGTGGAGCTCCTTTCCTCTCCAGGTCTTACTATCTCCCCCTTCTTTCATAAGATTCCCTGCACTCTGCCCAAAGTTTGGCTATACATCTCAGCATCTGCTCTGATGCCCTGCAGGGTGGAGCCTTTCAGAGGCCCTCTGTGGTAGGCTGGAGAGATGGTTCAGTAGTTAAGCGCACTGCCTATTCTTCCAGAGGACCTGAGTTTAATTCCCAGCAACCACATGGTGATTCTTCAACCATCTATGCTGGAATCTGATGCCCTCTTCTGGTGTACAAGTGTACATGCTGATAGAGCACTCATACTTTAAATAAAATCTTTAAAAAAATATATATAAAGCATAGCTCTTAACTGTTGATCTCTCTCTTGAACCTCTTTCTGTCATCATTTTTTTAAAAAAAAATATTGCTTGTGTGTGTGGCTGTGTGTGTATGTAAGAGAGAGAGAAAAAGAGAGATGTTGATGATGATGATATCAGAGGATGACTTGGAGAAGTTCAGAGTTCTCATTGCATGATCTGGATCCTGCAGATCCAACGCAGGTCATTAGCCTTGGCTACAAGCATCTTTACCCAGTGAGCCATCTGAATGGTCCTGTTATTAAAGATACTGTTTGTTTTTGTATTTAATTTTTATATTTTTGAGAATTTCACATGAGTACAATGTATTTTGATTACATCTACCCATTCCTCCTGTTGCAACTCCTTTCACATTCCTTCTACTTCCTTCTCTTCTAGAGTTATTATTGTGATATAGATATGTATGTATATAACTTACTGAGTCTCCGTGTTTCCCATACACACAGGAGTGTAGGCATGACCACCTGAGCATGGTCAACCTATCAGAGGCTTATTTATGGAGAAGATTGACTCTTCTATCCTTAGGAGCCTTTGACTTCCTATAGCTCCTCAACTAGAGGAGTAACCTTTTCTCATCCATCCTGCAATGTTGACTGAAGCACTCTTGTATGGGCAATCATTGGTGTTTGGAGCTAATGGGTGCAATATCTCTGTCATGTCCAGAAGACACTGATTCACAGCAGTTCTCCATATCCTCTGGCTCTTGCAATCTTCCTGCCTTTTCTTTTGAGATAATCCTTGAGCCTTGAGTGTAGAGGTTGCATTATGGATGTCCCCAGTTAAAAATGAGGATTCTACAGTCACATGTTCCCTGCACCTTGACCACTTTGACTAGGATTTCACTTTGTGAAAGCTCCTGTTCATCACAAAAAGAAGCTTCTTTGATGAGGTATGAGAGTTGCACTAATCTACGGATAAGAGGGTAAGTATTTAGAAAGCAGTTGGACATAATACTAATTTAACAAAGTGATAATAGCAGGTTCTCATCTAAGGTCTATGATCTCTATCCACCTATAGGGCGCCAAGCTCATCTTGTAGCCCATGCTGGCATCAAACTCAAAATACCCCCACATTGGAAACTTAGGGGTAAGTCATTATTACAGCCAGTTAAAGTCATTTTGTTGATATGAAATTTCATCTTCATGTTTAAATAATTATTCAAGTAAAATCTTTACACCACTCAATCAATAATAATCAAATGAATTCTTGGAAGCAAATGTGTTAGTTGATTGTGGTCGACATTTACCTTCCAAAACAATGACATCCAAATGTACCTCAGTGACTATTATTTTCTTTCTTTTTAAAATATAAATTATATATTTTTATTTATTACAATTTATTCATTTTGCATCCCAGCTGTAGTCCCCTCATTCATCTCCTCCCAATCCTACCTGTCCTCCCTCTTCTCTTCCTATGCCCCTCCCCTAGTCCACTGAGAGAGGAGGTCCTCCTCACTTCTATGTGACTCTAGCCTATCAGGTCTCATCAGGACTGGCTGCATTGTCTTCCTCTGTGGCCTGGTAAGGGTGTCCCCCCTCAGTGGGAGGTGATCAAAGAGCCAGCCACTGAGTTCATGTCAGAGACAGCCCTTGATCCTCTTAGTAGGGAACTCAATGGGAGACTGATCTGCCGTGGACTACATCTGTACAAGGGTTCTAGGTTATCTCCACAAATGGTCGTTGGTTGAAGAATCAGTCTCAGAAAAGACCCCTGGGACCAGATTTTTTTGGTTCTTTTGGTCCCCTTGTGGAGCTCTTGTCCCCTCCAGGTCTTTTTATCTCCCCCTTCTTTCATAAGATTCCGTGCACTCTGCCCAAAGGTTGGTTATGAGTCTCAGCATCTGCTTCAATACACTGCTGGGTAGAATCTTTCAGAGGCCCTCTGTGGTAGGCTCCTGTTGTGTTCCCTGTTTTCTTCCACTTCTGATATCTATCTTGTTTGCTTTTTTTGAATAGGGATTGAATATCTTCCCTAGGGTCCTCCTTCTTGCTTAGCTTCTTTAGGTGTACAGATTTTGGTATGTTTATCCTAAATTTTAAGTCTAATATCCACTCATAAGTGAATCTATACCATGTATGACTTTCTGCTTCTGGGTTACGTCACTCAGGATGATCTTTTCTAGTTCCATCCATTTGTCTGCAAATTTCATGATTTCCTTGTTTTTAATTGCTGAATAGTATTCCATTGTGTAAATGTACCATAATTTCTGTACCCATTCTTCAGGTGAGGGACATCTTGGTTGTTTCCAGATTCTGGCTATTATGAATAAAGTTGCTACAAACATGGTTGAGCAAATGTCCTTGTTGTATACTTGAGTATATTTTGGATTTATGCTTAGGTGTGGTATAGCTGGATCTTGAGGTAGCACTACTCCTAATTGTCTGAGAAATCACCAGAAATTGATTTCCAAAGTGGTTGTACCAGTTTACATTCCCACCAGCAATGGAGAAGGGTTCCCCTTTCTCTAAATCCTCTCCAGCATGTGTTGTCACTTGAGTTTTTGATCTTAGCCATTCTGATAGGTGTATGGTGACAATTCAGGGTCATTTTGATTTATATTTCCCTGATGACTTAGGATGTTGAGCATTTCTTTAAATGTTTCTCAGTCATTCGATGTTCCTCTATTGAGAATTCTGTTTAGCTCTGTACTCCACTATGAAATTGGATTACTTGATTTGTTGCTTTTTTAACTTCTTGAATTCTTTATATATTCTGGATATTGGCCCTCTGTCAGATATAGGGTTGGTGAAGATCCTTTCCCAGTCTGCAGGATGTCATTTTGTTCTGATGACCATGTCCTTTGCTTTACAGAAGCTTTTCAGTTTCATGAGGTTCCATTTATTGAGTGTTGATCTTAGAGCCTGTGGTGTTGGTGGTCTGTTCAGGAAGTTGTCTCCTTTGCCAATGAGTTAAGGCTCTTCCCCACTTTTTCTTCTAACAGGTATTATGTTGAGGTCTTTGGTCCACTTAGACTTTAGTTTTGTGCAGACCTTCAAAGAAGAGGTAACTCCAATACTCTTCAAACTATTCCACAAAATAGAAACAGAAGGATCATTACCAAACTCATTCAATGAGGCCACACTCACCTGATAACTAAACCATACAAAGATCCAACAAAAAGAGAACTTCAGACCAATCTTTCTTATGAACATTGATGCAAAAATACTCAATAAAATACTTGCAAACCAAATCCAAGAACACATCAAAGATATCATCCACCATGACCAAGTAAGCTTCATCCCAGGCATGCAGGGGTGGTTAAAAATACAGAAATTAATCAATGTAATCCATCATATAAACTGAAGGAGAAAAACCACATGATCATCTCCTTAGATGCCAAGAAAGTATTTGACAAAATCCAACACCCGTTCATATTTAAAGTTTTGGAGAGATCAGGGATACAAGGCACATAAACATAGTAAAGGCAATATACAGCAAGCCTATATACAACATCAAACTAAACAGAGAGAAACTTAAATCAATCCCACTGAAATCAGGGATAAGGCAAGGCTGCCCACTCTCTCTCTGTATCTCTTCAACATAGTTCTTGAAATCCTAGCTAGAGCAATAAGACAACAAAAGGAGATCAAGGGAATACAAACCAGAAAAAAAGAAGTCAAAGTATCACCATTTTCAGGTGATATGATAGTATACATAAGTGGCCCCCAAAATTCAACTAGAGAACTCCTTCAGCTGATAAACACCTTCAGCAAAGTGGCTGGATACAAAATTAATTAAAAAAAATAATCAGTGGCCTTCCTGTATACAAAAGACAAAAGGGCTGAGAAAGAAATTAGGGGAACTACACCCTTCACAATAGCCACAAATAACATAAAGTATCTTGGTGTGAATCTAACCAAGCAAGTGAAAGACCTGTTTGAGAAAAAAAAAAAAAAAAAAAAACTTTCAAGTCTCTGAAGAAGTTGAACAAGGTATCTGAAGATGGAGAGATCTCCCATGCTCATGGATCAGTAGAATGAATATAGTGAAAATGGCCATCCTACAAAAAGCAATCTACAGATTCAGTGCAATTCCCATCAAAATACCAACACAATTTTTTACAGAATTTGAAAGAACAATTCTCAATTTCATATGAAAACAAAACAAAACAAAAAATCAACAACCCAGAATTGCTAAAACAATCCCGTACAATAACAGATCATCTGGAGGCATCTCCATCCCTGATCTCAAGCTGTACTACAGAGCAACAATAATAAAAACTGCATGTTACTGGCATAGAAACAGACCTGTGGATCAATGGAATTGAACAGAAGACCCAGAAATAAACCCACACACTTATGGACACCTGATTTTTGAGAAAGAAGCCAAAACCATACAATGGAACGAAGATAGCATCTTCAACTAATGGTGCTGGTCTAACTGGATGTCCACATGTAGAAAAATGTAAATAGATTTATGTTGTTTTAGCTTTCAATCTCACTGCACTCTGTTCAACCTGCTGAAGCTGAGAAATAAACTTTGGACAATATATTTGTTTCAAAGAACTCATTTTTGCTATGCAGAGGACTAGCTTTTAGTCTGCAGTTGGTATGAAATCTGAAGCATCTTTCTTTTCCCATATTTTATTATTTTTTGAGAATTTCAGACAATGTGTTTTGATCATATTCATGTCCCTCAAACTCTTCCAAAATCCATCCTTACCCCCTAACTTGTGTCCTTTCATTTTTTTCCCCCAACAAATCCAATTTGTGCTGCCCAAATATTCTTCAATATGTGGCCTTCCACTGGAAGGTGACTTGTCAGGCACACTTTTGGAGTAAACTGAGGCACAATAAAATTTTAAAAATTTTATTGGTGTCATGATTTGACAACCTCCAAATGAGAAATGGTCAGTGGCCTCATTGAAACAACACCCAGGGGCTGGCTGGGCTTCCGTTGGGAAGTCACTAAAGTCAAGTAGAGGAAACACTTGGCTATATTTATACAGTTGCCTTATCTTATGCATATTATTAGAAAAACTCCCATTCTGTAAGTTTAGGTTTGTTAGATACTTAAGATACATTGGGCTTTTGGGCTTATTTCCTCCCCAACCTGGTTCTAAAAAGATATATGTCAAAATGAGCAGTGGGAGTTCCCAACTTCATGGCTCTCAGTCCTACATACCCTAGGTTTTCTTCTATACATACATAGAACAGTTATAATATGCCATGTTTAATGTGAATTTTCATTCTGTCTGTCTGTCTGTCTGTCTGTCTGTCTGTCTGTTGGCCTGCCTGCCTTCCTTCCTGCCTCACTTATGATGCAATTTCACTACATTCTACAAAATGGAAACTTAAAACTAACAATTATTTGATTATACAGTTACTTATGGCTATTTTAAAGCATGGTGAACTGTGGATAATGAAACCATAGGATTCACTACTACAGATAAAGCGTGAGTGCTACCATATGAAATTAAAACAAAACAAACATATACATGAAATTCATTTGTGCTCATATTTGCAATAAAGTCACAGTTAGAACACACGTAAAATCTGGCCATTGGTGGTTTGTCTGCTCAGAACTTCTTACGGCCTCGATAATCTAAGTTAACAATAGTTTTAGCTTCAAGTACACTAGAGCTGTGTGAACACCCACCATGGCATTGGAATGTGCCCATTTCTCTCCATCTCTACAGTATTCCTCGTCTGCTTCCTTCTGTCATTTTATAGACCATCCTTATTTAGCCCAAGACAATGGGTATGATTTGTTTTTTGTTTGTTTGTTTTTGCTTTTAATTTATTTTTTTAGTTTTTTGAAACATACTTATTTTTTGTTAAAATGTTTTTATTGAAGATAACATTTTGCTTTTCTACAGCATATTCTGATCACTGTTTCCTTTTCTTCTCCCCCCAGATCTTCCCCACCTCCCCACCCATTCAACTCCACATCTTCTTTCTGTCTTTAGAAAACAAACAGGACTCTACCCAGCAGAGTATTAAAGCAGATGCTGAGACTCAATGCCAAACTTTCTCATTAATTTTGAAAGAGCCAGATGGCGAATTACTAGTACCCATCCCTCATTCAAAGACAAGTAGACAGATTCATGCAGCCAATGGCTTCCTTCACCCCATACAGAAACGCAGGGACTGCTTGTCGACTGGACCACAGTTCTTGTTCCGTGACATGGTTTAATTTTGTCCTATTTTTGCAAACCTCAAAATTCAGAAAGGGGAAGCAGAGCAGCTTTTCATTTGCCAACTGCTCGTATTTACCACAAATTCCCATGCTGTGTAATCATGAACACGTCCAGGGAAAATGCACTAACTGCTTGAATGTCAAAAGCAGACAGTGAAACTTCTGGAGAAGACAGCTGGTGAGAGGTTGAGCCTGACATTTCCCAGGAACAGAGTGAGCTGGCCCAGGAGTAACAGCACACAGGATAGGGCCCTGAGCAAAGGTAGGAACCTTGGGTTGGATTAGAACTCCTGGGGGAGATTGTGCCCAGGAACTGGATTGTCATCCTGCCTTTTCTGTTGACGACCTGTATAAACTGGAGAGTCAGACGCCCATTTCGGCTTCAGTTTACTCACTTGCCAAAAAGGAAACCACCCTTAGATTTCACTCGAGATTTGGTGTGATGACTTTCTAGAGTTTCCTGTATTTCTCCATTGTTGCAGTGCAGTCTTACAAAACATTTTTTTCAAGGAAGACTGGAATTTGAGAAAATGTTGAATCTGGAAATGATGGTTCTTATCTAATATTGCAACACAGAAAAGTCTTGTGTACAATGGTGTTTGCCTGAACAGTAGGGGTTTTGGAATCCTTTTCTTTTTTTTAATTTTTTTTTAAATTTTTCTTATTAGTTACATTTTGTTAACTCTGTATCCTGCTCCCTCATTTCCTCCCAATCCCTCCCTCCCTCATCTCCTCCCTGCCCCTTTCCAAGTCCACTGATAGGGGAGGACCTCCTCCCCTTTTCTCTGACCCTGTTTTATCAGATATCTCCAGAACTGGCTGCAAAGCCCTCCTCTGTGGCCTAGCAGGACTGCCCCTCCATTGGGGGGTGGGGAGGTCAAAGAGCCAGCCATTGAGTTCCTGTCAGAAATAGTCCTTGTTCCCCTTACTATGGGAACCAATTGGTTACTGAGCTACTACAGGCTACATCCAAGCAGAGGTTCTAGGTTATATCCATACATGGTCCTTAGTTGAGTGTCAGTCTCAGAAAAGACCCTGTGCCCAGATATATTTGGTCCTTGTGTTGCTCCTATCCTTTCCATGTCATACTAACTCCCCTTCTTTCATATGATTTGGAATCCTTTCCAAAATCTGTAGATGACTTCCACTTCATCTCCACATAATGAATGCTGAAGGACAAAACATCCTCTCCGTTGTTGGATTTGGATGTGATGGTGTCAGTTAGCAGACATACTATAAAATGTAAGAAACTTCATTATGTAGAGTTCCTCCTAAAATGGCCATATATATCCAAATTTAAGTGAAATAGCTTAAATTCTGTAAATTTGTCTCTATGCTATTGTAAGTAGATAACTGAATACATAAAATTAGCATAGTGTTTTAAAGTGCACAGATGTTTCTTACAGCATTATTCATACTGACTGGTAAGAAAAAAACAGAAGCAATCAAAATGATCATGAATATGCATCCAACTTAATGAAACATAATAATTTGAATTTATCATTTGAATTTTTAATTACAATTAAAATCTAGTTACTTAATTATAGCATTCTAACCACTGGAAGTATATGATTCGGTAACATCAAAATCATTCATGTTGTGACTCCTTCATGACCATCCAACTCCAGAACTGGGTCATCTTTCTAAAGTGGAACCATATCCTCTAAACAGCTGCTCTTCAAACCTTCCCCAGCCCTTAGCAGCCACCATGCTACTTTCTACAAAACTGAGTAACTGGGTACCTCATACATAGAATCATGCAGCACCTGACCTTCTCTGATTGACTTCACTATCATTTTGTTTTTGAGGCTCACCAATGTTTGTCGTATATGTCAGACTATATCCTTCGGCTTTCATTCTTAAGGTTGTTATATTAACTAGCAAAGATGTCTACTGACAAATCAGTGAAAAGGACTTCTACATGGATGGAATGACTATTTGTATAGTGTTATAATTTGTGTAAAATCATAAAGAAGAGAGAGAAGTGATGAGAAATAGAAGAACATAAAGGATACTGAAACTGATGGTTTTGTATTAATTATTGAGGAGTCAGGAATGTTTGGATTCCTGCAACATTATTTTTTTAGTTGAAACTGTTGTTATATGTTTTTTAAGAGGTCAATTTTAAAATAGCAGATAATAAATGCACACGATGTGGACAGGCTAAGGAACATAAACTTGGCATCCCGTTCCTAATTGGAGCTTAGAATAAAGCATGCAATATAGTTCTTGGATATGAGACCTGGCAAATCCAGGAAAGAAATGAGAACTAGAAGCCAGGCATGGTGGTACACACATGTGATCCCAGCAAACCGGGAGGCAGAGACAGGCGGATCACTGTGAGTTCAAGGTTACACAGAAGAAACCCTGTTTCAAAAAACAAAACAAAACAAAAAAAGAAATGAGAGCTAGAGAGACTGGTTATTAAGATGAGTTGAACAGAGTCCAAGACAGCCAATGCTATACAGAGAAACCCTGTCTTGAAAAACAAAAAAGAAAAAGAAAAAAAAATATAAGTTGAAGGGCATTATATTGATGTATTTAGCAACAAATTCAATTCAAACCAATTCAAAATCCCACTTTCCTGACATGAGAGAAGTTCTGGAAAGAGACACCCTTTAGCACATTTCTCCAGGATGCAACAAATATTCAGCTTCCATTAAAGTGCCATAAGTCACAAAATTCTGGGGTTCATTTTGGTACTGTTGACGTGGTAGAGCAGTGTTTGTTCCTTGAGTGGAACAGTTAACATTGGGAAGGAAGAAAAGGCACTCTGAAGAGAATTACTGTCACATCGAGGAAAATATTGCAATATCCTGAGCCCAGTTAGACATAGCTCATGCACCTGCAGGTCAGGCCAACACAGACTAACGCTAAGTATATTTACTATAGTGTATCAAACAAATGAGATGTGGCAGATAAATGCTTTTTGTGACTTTAATGAAATGAAATAAACTTATTAGTCCTGAGTCGCTAATATATGAAATGGACTTAATGACATCTAGGATGTAAGGCACTTAGAAGGGTTAAGACCTTTGCTATTCCAGTGCCTGGACTTCAATGTGAGTTAAATACGCATTTTTACTGATAGTCACTAACCTGGTAGAAGCAAAGGGCAAATTCTAGATTAGACGTGTTCTTTTTGTAAGACAGGAAAGCACGCTCCCGATAATTTAATGGACAGAAAAGGAAGAGTGAAGGACTGGACGGCATATGCGTAGTTTCAGTGTGATGTCCTGGGGGATGTGATGTAAGACCGCACATAGAGGAGGCAGAGTAACACAAGGCAGAGAAAGGGAGCCGAAAGAAAAGGCTCTGCAGGACAGGCCGTGGGGTGAACACGCTCGGGGCTGCAGGCAAATTCTGTTTAGATTACTAACCTCCAAACTGTGGAGTTCCTTGAGATGTTTACAGTTTCTCCCAATAGCGTGTTTCTTGCTTATCGTGGATGGCATGAAGCGAGCAGTCTACTTCTCCTATGCTCCCCTGAAACTCAAATGCAGTTTTGTATCTAAGAAACAAGCCACGGTCATCACACCAATTCTCATCTAAAGAAAACTCTTTCTTCACTCCCTGAAGACTCTGGTGCCTGTTGGTGTCTGTCAGTCAAACTCTGTGAACTAACCATGTCCAGTGTCTCTTCTAGCTTCGTTGGCATCATGCTTGGCTTAAAGAGGATTGGGTGGGGCTGCCTCCCAAAGGACACTGTTATCCACAAAAGAGAGAAAGCTGGACACACATACCAAAAAGAAGACTTGATGATTGGTGTGCCTAACGAAGCCACAGTTCTTGGGGTAAGTCTATCTCATTTAGAAGGAGAACATGGGAGAGGCATATTAAGACTGTCCAAACTACAGAGCTGTAGTGGGTCTAGAAGCATCATTGACTTGTTTCTGGCTGATTCCACCAACTAACCAGAATGTGAAATGCAGCTTTATGGAAGCTATATTCTCCTAGTGTTTTCATTTAGAATAACTAAAGCCTCTTGAGCTTTCCCACCAGAACACGACATAATTAAGAAATTAGTTTCTGCTCATTGTCTTTAGTGGATATTTCTGACTTAGCCATATGATTTTACTTAGCCTGATTAAGTTACTTGGAGTTTGTTTTTCAAACATTTTGAGATGGCCCCATCTAGATCGCTTTCATCCACATGTTTCTCTGTATCCACATGAGCAGCTGTAAGACATTATCCCTCAAAGGCAGGCCCTACTCATCATAGGGTTCTGAATATTTCCTGTTAAAACTCAACCCCTACTCCTTCCCACCTTCAGAAACCTTCCCAAATGTTTCTTCTGTGATGCAGGGTCCCCTAACACCATCATACCCTCTTAAAAACATACTTAATTGAAATAGAGTTAAAAATCCCCGTTCAAATGTTTGGGCTAGGTAACCTAAGTATCTCCAAAAACAGTATAGACAATGTAGCCTCTTGGTTGTTTCTGAGGGTTTGAGGAAGTGTTCTTACTGCTGAAGACTCTGCACACATAGGAAACGGGACTCAAATGATTCAAGTCCCCTTCCTTTGGTTAACTTCCATATTTCCAGAAAATTTTACGTCAAGGAAGAGAAACAAAAAGTTATACACAACTGCAAAACCTCTGAACCACAATGCTGACCAGCATAGCAAGATATGTGTAGAGGTAAAGTAAGTGGCACACACATGTCAGTGGTAACCAACAGCTGTCTAACTGGCCTCCTACCCAGCAGGAGGTCAGGCAGGCCTGGCGTTGGAAACCCAGCCAGCCTCCTAGGAAGTCACAAAACTTAGAAAATAATTTACTGCAGCCACTTTGCTAGACCAGCATAATTCATTACTACATCTTTTCTAAACCTTAAGCACTGGATTCTTCACGCCTTGTCTTTTCTCAAATGGCTCACTTTTTTGTTGCACCTCAGGTCATTGAAATGAAGTCAGTAGTGTCTCTGCTTCTCAGGACTCTAAGATCGATCGTTTAGCTTTCTTCTCACCTCTCAAATCCCCACTTCAGAAACTAATGTCATCCTGTTAGGTGACTATTTCATGGTCCACATGCAAAGATCTTGGCCCTTATATCACTACCACTGCTTTCAACGGATATAGACATAAATACAGACAGACTGACTGACAGATAAAATTTTATATGTGTGTGTATATATATATATATATATATATATATATACATATTTCATATTTGCCTGCTGATTGTATTCCTCCTTCCTTCCCACCCTCTTGCTGGCTTTCTTTCTCTTCCAAATATTCTTCTTCTGATTTGTATCCTGTGTGTGTGTGTGTGTGTGTGTGTGTGTGTGTGTGTGTGTGTGTTTACATATAGTACACAGCTATAGATTCGGTATATAAAAGAAAGCATGGAATTTGTCTTTTTCCTCCCATTGTTTTCTCTTATCTCCTACCCCTTGGACCATTTCCTCTCCCCTCACACTCCTTCTTCTATTCTCATGTTCTATGTATATATGTACATGTATATGTGATATATTTAAATGTATATTTTGCTTATTAGAGAAGACAACAGTCTTAGTTTTCTTAGTATGATGATCCTTAGTTCCATCTATTTCACTATTAATGGCATTATTTTATTCATCTTCATTGTTAAATAAAAATTAAATGTGAGGACCACGTTTCTTTTTCCATCTATCTACTGATGGATATCTAAATGGTTCTGTGCCTTGGCTATGGTATAGCAATGAGCTTGGATGTGCAGGCCTCTCCCTCAGGGAAATATCCAGGATTCATCATTTTGGTCATATGTTGGTTCTAATTTGGTTTTGGTTTTTTTTGAGGAACCACCATATCGATTTCCACGGTGGCTGCATGGGTTTACATTTCCAGCAGCAGCAGTAGGAAGTTCCTCTTTCCTCACAGCCTCATCAGATCTGTTATCATTTGTTTTCTGGAAAATAACCAGTTTGCCTCGGATGAGAAGGAATCTGAAATCAGTTTTCATTCACACTCCTCTAATTAGTCATTAGGATGTGGAATGTACTTTTTAAAAATATTTGTTGGCTATCTTCTTTTGAAATTGTTTATTCCATTCACTAGCCTATTTATTGGTTAATTTGTTTTTCTTAGTATTTAACTTTTGGGGTTCTTCATAGGATATGTAGTCATCAATAGTTTTATTCATTTTGCATTCGTTTTCAGACTGTCATTTCACTCTGGTGTTTGTTTACGTTGCTAGGCAGTGATTTTTTCACCCCATGTAATCTTGTCAATTTTCCCCATTGTTATCCGGGCTCCTTTTCATAAAATCCTTACGTATAGAAGTATTTCCTGATATTTGGCTCTACCAGTTTTCAAATTTCAGACTTTACCTTAACACAGTTGATCAATTTTGAATTAGTTTTATGGAGCTGAGGGATGGGGATCTCTGGTTTCCCCAGCACCATTTGTTGAAGACATCTTTGTTAAATATTAGGTGGCTATCTCCATGTAAGTGCTCTTCTATTTTATGAGTTCTTTCTATTTTATTCCATCTATTTAATCTCAAACCTCTATCCCTGATGGGACCCATCCTTGATTACATGTTCTAGTAATACTCTTTCCCATTGCCATGGAACTTGTCTTTACATGGTGTGTGTATGGTGTAAGATTCTACCACAGACTGACTTTCATTTGCTTCTTGCCTGCCTCTCGGTACATTGGTATTCAATGAGGAATTGTGGTTATTCGATGAGGAATTATGGTGATAAATGACTTCTCCTGGTTTTGGTTGCTCTGCCTGTGTATGAATTATAATATATATTCAGCAGTGAATAAAAGTATACGAGAGGCCAAACAACATTTCAGTCTTGAAATTTGGGCAAGTTTGGACAGCTTAATTCCCTCACGTTTCTCACCCATCACAAAGATGTGATGTGTACTTAGGACGCAGACACTCTTGAACAAATGTAAACAACGCTGAAAACTGGTACTGTGAAAAAGACACAATGATTCTTAACATCACATGATGTCAAAAAGATGACTGACAGCACTGGCAATTTGATGCTCAAAGACTCTCAGTTGAAGCCAAGGTCTATACTGAGACCTCCTATAGGAAGTTCCTTCTCTATACTCACCTAACTCGGCTCTAGTCCAGGTAACTTTTCCCATTGACTTTTCCAAAAAAGAAATGGTTTGTGAAGTAATTGCAGAATTACAATGTTTACATAATAATCTCCTGAGTTTAATGAGCTTTTCAAAAAATAAAAGAGCAAAATTTTGGATTTTTCTCTTATTTCTTCCTTGTGGGCTTTCCCCTTTAATATAGAGATTAATAACATATTTTAAAATCTTTATGAATCAATGCATATTCAAACAATCCTTTGCATCTACTTAAGGCATATTCTAGAAGTCCATGTCTTGTGTGTTACAGACCATCCAGATACTATGTGCCCTGATGATTGGAAGCCTGGGGGGCATTTTGGTGGCAGCTTCCTACTCTGCCTACTTCACCCCAGAAGTCTCCACCACTTTGATGTCTGGGTATCCATTTGTTGGATCCCTGTGTGTAAGTAAAGTATGATCTCCAAGAGAGTATATGTTTTCTAAATATACAGCAGGCACTCAGATGCAGAATGGTTTCATCTTCAAGAGAAAAGGGTGTGGGAGAAAGCCAGCACAACATTCCTGTCCTTACCCATGTTCTGTTTCTCCATTCAAAAGTCAGCACCTTGGGAGGGGTCTGAATAGGACAGGAGGCAGAAGAAGACAACACACTGGGAACATTAGCATACTTTTAATCTGACGCCACATCCTGTTAGACAAGAAGATGCTTTTTCGTAGCCCTCTCTGAGACTTTGAAAAGGCCAATGGATTCTAGCCATTTTATGAGCAATCCACTAATCAGGTAGAGAGTGAGTAGGCAGATTAAACAGTAAGCTTGGACCTCTAGCAGATACCACAGGTTTTGCAGACATTTATCTCCATAATGACAAGACTTGTGTGAAACCGAGGGATTCTTCTACTTCCAGGTAATCTTGGATATCTGTAGATACGGGCTTTTTGTCCTATGATGGTTCGTAGACAAGGACCTACTGAAACTTATTTTCAGAGTAGCTAGGCCCAACTTACACTTCCTACCAACGAGCAATTTTCTTCCATAGAGAATCTTGTAAAAATGAGGGAACGGGGAAAATCCTGAGAAGGTGAATTACACAAAGGTTTTTCAGTTACCATGATTCCAGCATGGGCACAACTACACAAAATGCAATGTGCACCTGTCCACAAAGCACAGTTTGTCCTTGACTTCACTATCTAACCAGTGGTGGCAGCCTCCACACTTCTCAGTGAGCTCTTGCTGGTTCATTCTTGGCTCTTATTATTTGTAACTACCCAGTACTCAAGCCACAAGCATAATCAATGTTTCAACTTCCCAGACCACCAGCCCTCTGCTTTCTAGGCCCCTAGTACCACTAGAATCAAATGCTGGCTTCTTGGTGGTTATAATGAAAATTCCATATCTGATCTTGTCATCCTTACTTCCTAAACTCTGGGTAATACTCAATCCACCTACACCGACAGCTTCAGCACCATAGTTTTCTGTCTCTTGTTCTTTCCTGGGTGCTTTTGTTGGCTTCTTTGTCTGCATATTGTTTCAAGTCTCAAGTCTCAAGTTGCTGATCTGCCTTAACCACCTCTTTCAATTTAACAATTCAGTAACATTTGCCAGGAACATGTTACATTTTGTCTGCAGCAACTGTTGCTTTCATAACATAAACCCAACCTCCATCAGCCTATTTTTCAAAATCCATATAACCATCCCAAGCAGATATGAAGCCTCCTTGGCAATATGGGCATGTCATTCCTGCATTGTTGTCTCCCTAAAAGTTTTCCATTCCTTTTTTCCCTCAGTGATTTGAAAATGGCTTAGGATAATTCTCTTTCTTTTATCTCTCTCCTGAACAGTTTGCCATTGCTGGATTTATCTCGATTATCTCTGGGAAAATCTCAACCAAACCTTTTGTAAGTAAGAAGACCACCAAACTCCTGTGGGTTGGAACAGTTAGAACTTCATAGTTAATCCTTCTAGTTGCAATCCTCCATTGTACAGTTTAGGGAAAGGAAGCTCAGAACAGGTTAGGGAGCATTTTCTTCAGATGGCCCACTGGCATAGCTAGGAGGTTACTTCTGAGGTGAGTGTGTTCACTTTTCACATGTGATGGGAGAAAAACTGAAACCCAGAGTGGAAAGGGAATTGCCTGGTCAAGCAGAGAGAGATTAGTAACAGCTGAGATGGAAGTCTACATTACCTGATTCCAAGCCCAGAATTAGGACCCCCATCCAACGCTGAAAACTCTTCAACCATCCCATAACTCCTGGGTTCATACTGCAGCTTCTGTTGTCTGAGCATGTGCCAGTTCCTAAAGCTGCTGTGTGTTCTCAGCCAGCGGGAGCTGGACCCTGTGTCTTCTGGAGTCAGGATGTGGCTTTTCCACCTTGGTGTCTATGTGGTAGGAGTAGAAAAGGCTGCTACTCGCAGAGGCAACAGGTTTAGCCACTTCCTCCTATGGTGTTTTCAAGACTCTGCAAATCCATTCATTGCGTTATTTGGGAATGGGCATAGCAAGATCTACAGGGACTAAGCCCACACACCAATACTTCTTGCCCTTTCACAGAGGGCCACAGAAGGTTCACATCTGTCAATTGTTTAGTAAATGAAAGTACACATTATCTTCCTTAGGCCTGATCATCCTCTAAAGTATCTATCCTCTACAGTTTGCTTCCACTATTCACTAAAGCTGCTTCTTTATGTAAAGTAAAACTCTATTCTGAGTTCTCCAGAGGATGCCAAGGCCATATTCTAAGACGTCTTCAAAGGAAGGCCAATTCTAAGAACATTGGGGAAGCCAGTGGAGGGAGATACTGGCAGCAGGCTGAGGAGCCTGCATGAGTTTCCAGTGGCGCGGAGAGTCAGGAGACCAGATCGTGGGGAGCAGCTCACACTGGACCCCTTGGCACACATTTCCTAACTGTCTTAACTGTCTGATAAGTGGTCACAGATTATATAAGAAACAATTCCAAGGAAGCACCATTGCAGTCTAATAGACAGAAGGAACAGAGAATCCTGCATCAAGCCTGTGATGAGAATCCAACCAGAGTCTCTCTTCCAGGCACTGAGCAGCCTGGTCTCCAATGCAGCAAGCTCTGCTGTTGCTGGAATCGGCCTCTTCCTCCTCACCCATAGCCTGATAGCCCTCCGGAGTGCCTTTCCACACTGTAATTCCGAAAAGGAATTCCTGTCCTTGCTGACTCATTTGGAATCCCACCTGTGGATGAATGAAGGCAACTGTCACCTGGATGATGTCAGTGCTATAGTAAGTAGTTCCAGACTGAATATCTTGTCATGTAAAATCCCAGCATCTTCCCTATGGGTAGTTTCTGCTTTCTCAGCAGTATCTGGTCACGTTGGTCTGACTGTCTGGGGCAGACAGGAAGAAAACTGACAAACAAGTATGACAGACAGTTTGCAGACTGGGGGCAGGGAAGTGCATGGAACACTGCAGAAAGAAGGGAAAAGGTGAAGAGATGAAGAAAGTACAACGGAGAGTCTTAAGCCACAACAGGTGATGCTATTCTTTGTTAGGAACTTTGTGTTGGACTTGAATTTGGGGAGCTCTTTTGGATCCTCACCTGGAGCTGGAAAGCTCAGCCCACTAGAGATATTTGCCTTCTGGTCACATGTACTCTGAGACTGAGAGCAGACTCAACGTGTTTA
The DNA here is from genome assembly GCF_907164565.1 of Psammomys obesus. Taxonomy (NCBI): domain Eukaryota; kingdom Metazoa; phylum Chordata; class Mammalia; order Rodentia; family Muridae; genus Psammomys; species Psammomys obesus. The sequence goes on from NW_026592510.1 coordinate 24,304,286, forward strand.
ATTTCCCTAAATGCACAGTGCCCAGGGCTGGAAAAGAAGAAAAGGGGGTGGGTAGGAGGCAGCTAACCAGTAGATATGACTCCTTGGAGACACATCATTGTTCTTAGGTAGAATTTTCCTAGCACCTTTGACAAATTTGACAGCTACCAACTATTGATAGTGACAGGCCTGGCTTAGTCCATTTTCTAAATGTAGGATTATAGAGTCTAAGTCACAACAAAAATAAGGAGGAAGGTCATTCCTTCATGGCTTTTCCTACTGAAGCAATGAGTGATTAAGCTGGTGATATCTCTCATTCCCTTGTGGCCTTCTGACTTAGGAGTCCTGGAGAATGAATGGAAGTTTTTAGACTCATATCTCTCTATGAGTCTGACCATGGAAGCAGATCAAAAGTGTTGATCTGGGAGCTTGAGGAAGTGAAAGAGAACAGACACGCATCTAGTTGGAAGTAAGCAGGAAAAAGCCCAGGAGATGACACTGCAAGACAGACAGCGACAGCGTAGGGCAATGTGAGAGAAGCACCTTCCTACTAGGCCACTGCTTTAAGTAAGATTAACTTCAGGACATCAAATAGTCACCTACTCTCATACAAGTAGAGCCAAAGGGGGGAGGGAGGGGCTTTCCTCAGCATCAGAAAAGCTGCAGCATGGCAGGGTAAGCCAACCTCAAAGGGATGCTAATTTTTAATAAATACAACATTAACCTGAACTGAACAAAACTAACAGATTCTGTGTGTGTGTGTCTGTGTGTGTCTGTGTCTGTGTGTGTATTTAAGAGTGAAAGAAATAAAAAGGACCCAGAGAAAGGAAGAAATGAAGACAGCATAGGTTGCAGAAGCTAACAAGGATTCTAAAGCTAGCTCATCAAACCGGAAAACTGGGGGAGACTACACAGAAATATATGCCAGAGGTTAGGACACAAGAATTGCAATGCCCGGGGCAAGAGAATAGGGTTGTCGGGCTCAGAGGAGCATACACAAAGAACCCTGCATATGTATTAGGAATCAATATTGAAAATTCGTTTGACTTGTGACTGTCAGACAAGGAAATGAAAGTCAATATCTCATGAAGTTTCAGGAATCCCGGCCATCAGCTCACTCAACCCAGTGCAGACGACACATCTAAACTCAGGCTCCATAGACACTAGAGGTGCATCTAAAAAGGGGAACTTAAAACTGCTTCTGTATCTCTGATATTCGTAAGGTCCTCACAAATCAGACTTAAAACAAGTGTCTAGGGAGATATGAATAAATCCCACTTATTGGATTCTCACATATAAAAAACACACATGAACACCATCACATGTGTACTTAAACTGCATAATAAAATATTAGAAACGTGAGAAAAACACTCAATCCTGAAAGCAGCAGCAGGAGGTAGAAAAAAGATGCAGGTTAGTAGCCTAAAAATTGGAGATCATGTAGTCTTTTGAACAAAGACATATGAAAATACAGTCTTAGAAATGTAAATAAAACATAATTGAAAACATAATTGTTCTGATTAGCTTTAGAGTGATCTGGGATGAGAGTCCTTCAACTGAGAAAATGCCCTCATCCACTGTTCAGTGGGAAAGCCTGTGGTTGCATTTTTCTTGATTGATGATTGACGTTGGTGGGGGGGGGGGCGTCCAGCTCACTGTGGGAGGTACCACCCCTGAGCTGGCCATCTTGGGTGCTATAAGAAAGCAGGCTGAGCAACCCAGTACTTAGTGTTCCTCTACAGCCTCTGCTTCAGTTCCCCCTCCAGGCTCTTCCCTTGAGCTTCTACCTGATGTCACTTGGTGATGGTCTGTTACCTGGAAGGAGAAGAAACTCTTTCCTCTCCAGGTTGCTTTTGATCACGGTGTTTTATAACAGTAATAGAAACCCTGACTAAGACAAAACCAAAACACAGCAACGGGACAATAAGTCCAAGGACAGGGGCTCTTGATAAAGCAGAACCATGACTAGAAAGAAAAATCATTGAAATTTAAAACTGAGATCAGAGAAAAGTAGCTTTGATGCATCTGAAGAAATATCTCATTACATCATATCAAATTTGAAAGATCTGAACGACACAGGTTGAAGTTACACGGAAAGGTTGAACATGAACATGAGTTCTAACAGAAACGAGTGAGAAAGAAAGCTATGAAAATATAATTACCTGAGAATTTTTAAAAACTGAAGACATGAAATTGCATGCTGAAGGAAGTCAAGGAAGACCCTGTAAGAGCAGGTGAATTCAAATCCACATCCAACACAACATGAAGACACAGCACCAAGGACAAAGAGGAAATGGTGAAAGCAAGCACAGGTAGATGACTGGTCACTCTTCTCTGTGTGATCACTGAGAAACCTGAGTGAGAGAGCAGAGAGAAGGACTGAGCCATTGTCACCGCTGCTTCTGGTCTCCACGGCTAAGGGCTTCAATGTCCACCCCCACCCTGCCCCTACCCCACTCCCACCCCATCTCCTCTCAGGGGCCCCAAAGGCTTAGTGTGGGGTCCCAGGCAGGCCTGTGTTGCTTTGCAGAGTGCTCTGTCCGTGATGCTCATCTTCACTGCGCTGGAGCTTTCGTTAGCTGCATACAGTTCTGGCTTTTGGTGGAAGCAAGTCTACTCCAACAAGCCTGGGGTAAGTACCTGATATCTCTGTGGCATTTGTTTTGTCCCCACTCTGAGCCGCAATGATACAGACCCAAGAGATCAGAAGGAAAGTTTAATAACCAAAGTAAAAGTTCATTGAGTGATTGCCTGGGATCAGATGGTCCCTACAGAGCAGCAGAGCAGACAGAGAATCCCTCCCCAAGATACTAGCTGGTGGGGCTGGAGAGATGGCTCAGAAGTTAAGAGCACTGCCTGTCTTTCCAAAGGTCCTGAGTTCAATTCCCAGCAACCACATGGTGGCTCACAACCATCTATAATAAGATCTGATATGTAGGCAAAACACTGCATACATAATAAATAATTTTTTTTTAAAGACACTAGCTGGTTCTAGAAGTTAGCTCGTGAAATTTCATGAATGCACCAAGACTTAGATAAGAATATACTGGGGAGACTGAGAGTTTATACAGCCTTGTTCGTGTCATGGATGCTGACAGCTGGCTTCTTAGAGAGTCTGTGTCCAAGCCTTTGCTAATACGACTTTGCCAAGACTTTATTGTTGTTTTTCTGCTCCTCCCCTTGCTTCCTCTTAGCCCCTTGTTTTATAATTTCAAAATGTTTTTATTTCTCCTAAATGCTACAGCAAGAAAAGAAAGTATTATGATTTGAATAAATTATGATTCAACTTTGAGGCTACTAGAAGCAACAAGATAAGGAAATGGAGAAGGACACTGATTGAGCTGATAGTTCTGAAACTACATTATTATGACAAAGTTGCAACAATATTACTATAATATGCATTACTATACTTGAAAGAAATAGATGAAAATATCTTAAATTCTACTCCCAAATCACAGTGTGAAAATCTATTAATACATTTTATTGTTCTAGGGTACATTTTTCTTGCCTCAGTCACAAGATCAGACCCAACCTGTTAAAAGCAGTTTGTTGCAGTCATGGATATGAAATACAGAAGAAGAAGGAAGAAATCCAGTGTTCATGCAGAACACAGGGACTTTCCTGAAATCTCAGCCTTGGTAGATTTGAATAAACATCTAAAGAAAGTTTTCACATTGTACTTTCAATATGAGTCACATTATTTCCCTTGAAAATCATTTTCTCAAAGTCCAAGTCAGCAAAATTCTATGAGCCCACATTCCACAATGACCACAAACTTTATAAATGTCTTCAAACTGTCTGTTGTTAGATGAGAAAGTGTGCGCTCCTGTAGAGTTGGAAGCTGATGAGGTCATGAGGCTGGGTATGGTCTTTCTCTGTGCTACTTGCCATTCTTGCTATGAAACATTAGACAACGGACATCACAAGAACATCTGAGAGCCTCTGAAAACATGACAGCCTGTGCAGGGCCCTGGGTTTGGTCTCTCAGCAATGAGAAGTAATAAGAAATCATAGCCAGGCCTGACAGTTCATGCCTGTAATTTCAGAAGCTGAAGCAGAAGGACTGCCATGAGTTCAAAGTCAGCCTGGGTACAGAGGTAAATTCTGTTGAGTGAAAATGACTTATTTCTGTCTCATTTAATGATTTGACTATATATATGTGGATATGGACTGTATTTTGGACTTTGCACACACTAAGAAAGTTTTCTACCCCACTGAGTTATAGCCCCAGCACAGTGCTTCAAAGACTGTATTCACAGTATACTCTCTCAGCTACGTATTAGACCGAGGAAGATATTAGACATATAAAAGCAGTACAACTTTGTTGCTGATTTGAAAAAATCACCATTGCTCACTCAAGCAATAGAGCTTTCAATGTTGCTCTCCAGAGAGAAACGTGCAACTGAAATAAAAATGTACGCTTTCCAAACATTCAAATATGCTATCAAAATTCAGTGGTTTATAGATTAGTTCCCTACATACCTGGGAACAGTAAAAAAGACAACCAAAGTCTATAGTGAACTCAGAAATCAGAGTGTAAAGAGATTTGATCTCTTTTTCTTGAGATTGTGTGTGTGTGTGTGTGTGTGTGTGTGTGTGTGTGTGTGTGTGTGT